>NC_137803.1:60640893-60919093 GCF_963383645.1 Muscardinus avellanarius
AAGAGAATTCCACCCACACGATAATAGCCGGGGAGACAGGACTGCAAAAGAAGGAAGGGTGTATTTGTGAAGGGGACTTTGCACATATTATAAGTCATCCTCTTTCCAATCAACTGAATAAAGAAAGCCAAAGTGCTTGATTTTCCATGAGCAGAGAAATGTATTTCCTCTTCTCCTTTTTAAGAATGTTTTCATCACGCTATCATTTACATGCCATCAAATTCACCCATTTCAAGTGTGCAATTCAAATGTTTGCAGTCAACTTACCAAGCTGGGAAACTACACCAAAATCCAGTTCCGTGCTGCATTTCGGAGGTGGAAACACACACACACACACACAAATTTAGTGGCCATGCACGTGTCAGCTACAGCTCAGTGACAACTTATTGTAACTTTTCTAATCTAGAAATGATGTGATTCCCTCTGGCCATTTTCCATCAAGACTTTTGCCGTCTCAGCTTCATTTTTACCCTAGCCTTGAGATTCCCAAAAGGCTGCCATCATACAGTGTGTGCGCTCAAGCCCACATCGAGGCCATGGCACCAGTTTTACTGAGTCGACATTCCAGGTGGCTTTCAGTGGGCTAACCCAGAGCGTATTCAAGGACACTGATTCCCTTCGGGGAGGGTCAGAGGAGCCACCCCCACACAGCAGTCCATCCAACCTCCTGTATCTCTGCTCTACAGATATAAAATGTGAGACACAGACAGATACAAAGTGGTAGTGTGTCGGGGAACAGTTCAAAGTCAGGCACTCATTCCTCTAAGACCACATCCACAGCCAGCTGCCCAGGGATCTAGGAGACAAAATTCTCTAAAGGGCAGACTTTGGAATGATTAATTTGAAGTCAGCATCCCCCTTCCATGGGGTCTGGGAAGAGGGGCTGAGATTTGCTCGATTATTTTAAATACTTTTTAAAAATGTTTTTATTGGTGCGTTGTAATCGTACATCTTAATAGAGTACCAGATGGTGGAGGCACACATGCACACATCACTCAATTAGTCCTTCCTTGATTCCCACCCCATTCCCTCGCCCTCCCTCCTTCTCATGTTTGGCTCAGTGATTGACTTTGACATGTTTGTTAATGTACATCACGTACATTAGAGGATTTCTCTCTTCCCCTCTCCCATCCCCTCAGTTAGGTTGCCTTATTTGCCCAACAATAGTTTCTCCTTCTTTTTCTAGAGTTCCTCCTCTGACCCATTTTCTCTGTAGCCTCAGCACATTAGGGAGAGCATCCAATGTCTTAGGAAAATGTATCAAGTACTGTGTGCATGTATGCCTGTACCAGTTTAAGTCTCACTATGACATGTAGTTACATTGCAACAATAAAAGAATATAAAAAATAATGATCACAAAAAAATAATCCTTAAGCAATATGGTAATGATATGTAAATACTCGCACGCAGACACTGTGAAAGTCCCCTAAACACCTCCGCCAAGTGTGCACCTTTTGGGAGCAGGACTCTGCAAGTGAGCGCTGAGTGTGTGTCAGCCCAGAGGGAGAGAATTTCACCCCTGCCTGACTCCTTAAGTAAGCTTCTGAGCATTAAAGGCTGAGTTCTGCTTAATAAAAACACTTGCAAATGTATATAGTCAGCCCTCTAGATCCTCTATACCCTCATCTATGGGTTCAAGGAGCCATGGAACGAATATAATATACACCTGTGCTGGACAGGGGCTGGCATTTTCCTTATCATTAGGCCCTACACAATGTTGCATAACCACTACTTGCATAGCACTTACGCTGTATTAGATATAATAAGTTATCTAGAAGTAATAATATAAAGTATACCAGAGATGTGCACAGGTTACATGCAAATAACACTACACCTTTTTTTTTTCTTATGGTGCTATGAATTGAACTCAGGGGTGTTCTACCTCTGAGCTACACAACCAACCACATTTTATTTTTTATTTTGAAGCAGAACCCACTGAGTTGCTGAAGGCCTTGAGAAGTTGCTGAGGCTTGACCTCAAATCTGTGATCCTCCTGCCTCAGCCTCCCAAGTACCGGAGTTACAGGTGTGCACTACTGAACTTTGCAAAATGTTTTCTTTTTTTTGGAGTATTCTCAACACATAGTTGGTTCAATCTAAAAATGCCCAACCTGTACTTTATGTGCGAGGAGAGCTCACTTAAATCCAACAGCCAGAGGTCACAGAAGGTTCCAAAATGAGTCTGGCTTGGTTAAAGCTATCCTGGTCTTGTGCAGGCGATTGTAAATGTTCAAATGATCAAGTTCCATCCTCTTTAGGAATTCATAATCTGCCATGCGTATTTTAAGTTGGCTGTTGACTGAGGTCAAAGAGCTGCATGAAGTCAGGTATTTCCAGGTGTCCCAGAGCCCACCCTGGCAGACGAATCCATTTCTTTAAACAATGTGACTTCTAGTATTCCAATAATCCAATAAACGCTGAACCCAACATTAGGTTTCTAATGGTCAAATTTAGCCGTGCATCCTTACAACCACTCCCGCGCACCCTCTTGCCCAGGGAAGAACAGAAGGTAGAGGCAGCAGAGACAGAGCGGTACCTCGCAGGATAAGCCGGTGTAGCCTGGTAGGCATTCACAGCGCTCCACATCGGTGGCCACGGCCAGGTCGACAGCACCGGGGCTCGCTACATCCAGAGAGACAGAATGCAACCTACGAGTAGACAGGGCCTTTATGAAGTACCTGCTTGCAGAGGGCAACGCACAGCCCAGTGATGTCTCACAGCTCAAGGAAAACGGTCCTGTGGTTTTTGTAAGTAGCTGAAGATTTCCCCAATACACTCACGGGAGCCATCACTGAGCCCTGGAATCTCCTCCAGCATTTGCTGCAAAGACGCGCCATTGCCCACGGACTGCCGTGGGAAAGGTCTGGTGCTGCCTGTTAGGCGATAAAGCACTTCAAGAGGTCCCCCATTCGGTGATCTCAGGGATACAGAGATTATCCTTGATGGAGCTACAGCGTCTCTGCCTTAGCAGCAATCGACTTTTATGCTGGCCAGGCACTGCCAGTAATTGAGTTTCTGGAGCTAATGACCAGGGATGGACACATTAGCTAAACACTGCAACCCATGGCCATTAACGCCAAGAGGGAGAACGTGATGTGACGGTCCAGGCAACTGTTCATTCATCAGGCGTTTCTTGCAAATACCCCTGTGAGTTTCTGAGCTCAAAGCCAGGTCTGTCTCCTACTGGATACATTTGCCACCAATAACTAGCTTCACATCTTCAATGAAATTACATTATTTTTGGGTGTGGTGCTGGGGATTGAACCCAGGAACATTCTACCTCTGAGCTACATCCCCATCCCTAGTTTTTATTCTTTATTTTGAAACAGGGTCTCACCAGGTTGAGGAGGACCTCGCTAAATAGCTGAGGCTGGCCGCCAACCTGGATCCTCCTCTCTCAGCCTCCCAAATGCTGCGATTATAAGCATGCACCATCACACCCGGCTTAAAATTACATTTTAAAAATGAATTTAGCCCCAAATGATGGCACATGTCTGTAATCCCAGTACTTGGGGGGCTGGTAGGAGGATGACAGGTTCCAGGCCAGCCACGGCATCTTAACAATACCATGTTGCCAAATAAAAAATAAAATAGGGCTGGCGGTATATACACTTGTAGAACATCCTTGGGTTCAATCTCTAGTAACACACACACACACACACACACACACACACACACACACTAATACAACTAGTTGTTTTACTGGGTCCTTATTATACAAAATATAAAATGAATTAAGCTTATAATATATAATAATAAAGACAAGACTAAGTTATTTTCACTGTCTACTTTCCTCCCACTTCAATACATACCTGAAAAGAGCCATCTTTGCAGAATTGTAGCTGGCTCTGATCAAGAGGTGCGTCACGTTGGCGAGGACTGTCATCAGCTGGTCGCGGTCGATCTCTCTCTTGTTATTGACGTCTCGGAAGTTCTCGGGCACAAGTCTGACCATGTTGAAGTGCTCCTCATAGGGCTGCAAGGACAGGCCCTCCGCCTGGGTGCTGATGGTCAGTCCATTTCCCTAGCGGTAACAAAGAGAGGACAGACAATTGTAACTGAGTTTAATGACCACAAAATAAAATCAAAGTCTGCACCCAACGACATGGCTTCTTATTAGTGACTAGGTTTTGGCAGCCAACGTGACATGGTATGCATAATTCTTAATCCAGAATTACCAGAGGAAAGGTGTTGAGTTGGGCTCCTTTCAGGGGGATTTCAACCACACAAAAAAAATGCGCTTTTCTGGGGGCTTGGGAGAGGAGCAAAGCCACACCCTGGCTCAGGGTCTCATCAAAGCAGCACATCCGTGTGCCTAACCTTCAACTAAACAATAAAAGTCCTTGGTGACTCATGTCAGTAATCCCAGAATTTGGGAGGATGAGACAGGAAGATTGTGGTTCGCAGCCAGCCTTAGCTACTTAGTGAGGCCCTGTTTCAAAAATAAAGAATTAAAAATAGGGCTGGAGTGTGGCTCAGAGGTAGAGTGCCCCTGGGCTCCATCCCCAGTTATGCAACAACAACAACAACAACAACAACAACAACAGCAACAACAATGGAACAGAAGTAGAAACTGTATGAGCCCAAAGCAGGGCGCTATGGCACACGCCCGCAATTCCAGTAGTAGGGAGGCTGCAACAAGAGAATTGTGGGTTCAAGGCCAGCCTCCTCCACTGAGCAAGCCTGTTTCAAAAAAAGATCTGGGGTTGTAGCTTGGAGGTAGAAAGCCCTAGGTTCAATCCCTAGCAACTCACACACACACACACATACACACACACACACACACACACACACATACACACACACGGAGTAAATAAACCTCCGACTTTTTATAAAACTGCCATTAACAAAAGTGATTTACCTCTAGTTTCTGACTGCTCAGAGTGGACGTGGAGGTGCGTGTCACCCGAGGGGAAATAGTGATGGAGACGAAAACCCGAGTGTGCCGCCGGTGCCAGAGCAAGGATGAAGGCGGGAGAGTGTGTGTGTGTGTGTGTGTGTGTGAGTGTGTACGTATGAGTGTGTGTGTGAGTGTGCATGTGCGTGTGAGTGTGTGAGTGTGTGTGTGAGTGTGAGTGTGTGTGTGTGTGTGTGTGTGTGTGTGAGTGTGTGGTGCTGGGATGGAACACAGGGCCAAGCTGGGGAGTCCTCTACCACTGGGCCACATCCCAATCCTATCTCCCTTTTTTATCTTTTTCTTTTTATTTGGTGGTACTGGGGATTGAACCCAAGGGCATCGTACCTCTGAGCTACATCCCCATCCCTACATTCTTTTGAAACAGGGTCTCAATAAGTTGCAGAAGTCCTCACTAACATTCTGAGGCTGGCCTCGAACCTGCAATCTTCCTATCTTAGCCTCCTGAGTGCTTGGATTACAGGGGTACAACACCATCCCGGATTTCCTTATCTCCCTTTTACTTTTTATTATTTATTTATTTATATTTTTGGTGCCAAGTATAGAAGCCAGGGGCATTCTACCTCTGAGCTATACCCCAGCCCTATTTTGTATTCTTTATTTTGAAACAGGGTTCCAGTGGGTTGCAAAGGGCTCACTAAGTAGCTGAGGCTGTCTGCAAACCTGGATCCTCCTGTCTCAGCCTCCCGAATGCTGGGATTACAATTGTGCGCCACCATTCCCAGCTTTTTATCTCCCTTTTAAAAGTGAAGGGTCAGGTACAGCTGTCTTGAGCCGACTCCAGAGAGGGCTCTCAGACAGGGTCCCGGGTGCACACAAAGCCATGGATGACAACCCGGCCACACACACACCTCACCACTTTCAAACTGTTACCACGCCAAGCACGAAGCGCCCCAGAAAAAGCAGCCCCAGCTCAGTCACCTTGATGACGACATCAGCATGAGCCATGAGGTCACTGTCCGCTGCCTCCACCGGGACACTGTAGGACACCGTGTATTTCAGGAAGCCGCCGAATGCAGTCAGCTGCAATGGTCCAGAGAGAGTGAGCACTGGGGTAAACAGCCGCAGCCCCGAGGAAGACAGCACGAGGCTAAGATCCTCTGGAACAGCCAGACAGCAGGCCCCCCAGGCCCATGTGGAAAGAAACCGACATCAAGAACAGGGAAAACAGAGCATAGGAATTCTTTTTAATCCGCATCGCTCAAACTGGAGCCTAAGCATGAAATGCCCAGAGGAAAAATTCACTCCTTCCAGACCCCGAGGCAACTGGCTGCCCACTGCTGTTAGTCATGCAACAGACAAGGATGTTACTGAGATAATTTGGGGGTGGCGAGTCGGACCCATGACTGCAATTTCAACATTTTGGCTTGGTTGTGCTGCCTGTAACAACATGTTACAATAAAAAAAAAACTAGAAAGATTTCTTCCTAATCAATTGTTTTCTAATGCAAACTCGAGTCTCTTCCTTACGGGGGCTTCAGGACAATACAAGATTCAGAATACAATTTTGCAATCATAACACTGGACATGTGGTTTCAAGAGAAAAATGCATTAATCTCTGGTGATAAGATCTATTCTGAATGAAGTACATGTTCTGTAGTTATAATTTGCTAAGGAAACACTCATTAAAAAAAAAAAAAACGAGCGCTTCTTGTAAATATACACAAGTTAGAAAATCCAATCATGAAACTAACTAGAAGCTTGCCAAGCTGCAAGACCACTAAGAAAGTGTACCGTTATCCTAAAACAAACTCCCAAGGAGCAGGGAACTACACCCACTGGGCTACAGTGTTATTGGCAAATGTGTTTGCTGATAGCATCAGGGTCCGGAGGGGGACACGCACGATGACTTAGTGAGAGAGACCAGGAACATGTCATTGCAGGGAAGGTCCGGTCCTAGGCACCAACCTTCCACAATGTAAATCATTTTGCCCTTAAACTTACAACAGAAAGTCTCTGTCAGTTCTGTCTGTGAGCCTTCTATGAGCAGCAGCCCATCCTGATATTTAAATGGAGGGAAAAGATAGTACCCCTTTGAGGGGGCTTCCCTGAGTGTTCGCTACGGGCCAGGCACCTGCCGCAGCATAGGATGCTGGTCTGCGTTTACAGCTGGCTGGACAAAGTAGACCCGAGCTCAACACAGCATAAAGGTCCAACTGACCCCAGGACCGGTGGAGAGAAGAGAGGCCAGGACAGGAAGAGGACAAGAGTTCACATCATGCACTGCACAGGAACGGGGCCAAGAAGAACAGGGGCTCATACTGGAATATGGTCAACATTCAAAGAAGGGTCAGAAAGACCCAAAGTGTCAGACACAAGGTAAAGGTTGTGAAACGCTCTTTCCAAACTCGGCTGAACAATGAGATTGCTTAAAACACCAACAACAGCGAGTTTCCCCTCACTGCTCTCTGAGACCCGCACCTGAGACATCATTACTTCCAGACACACGAACCTTGTTTCCGAGGTAGGCCTCGGGGGCGGACCAGTAGTACTTGGGATCCAGTCTCTGCAGGACAGCCGTGTTGTTGACGTGGAGCTGAAGACGGCCTTCCAGCACCTCCTGCTGTGGCCAGATATTAATGGGACTGACCAAGTCGGTGACCATCCACCCAGACATATTCTTCACCTTAAAAAAATGAAGCCAAGAATTGTAGAATAGGAAACAAAAGTTACCTTAGATGTCATGAACCCCAATGCAAATATTTTCCCAATGAAGAGACAGACCAGAAAACTTAGCTAGGGTCAAAGTCAACAGAGTTATCACACGTGTCAAAGGGCTAGGAGACCCTGAGAGCGAGTCATATCTATCTCCAATCATATTGATAGTTAGGAAATACAGGAGGAAAGCCATGAAGACCAGGAAGATTTTAGATTTTTCGGGGGAGGGGGTATTGGGGATTAAACTCAGGGACATTCTAACTCCAAGCTACTCCCTAGACTTTTCTTTCCTTCTTTCTTTCTTTCTTTCTTTCTTTCTTTCTTTCTTTCTTTCTTTCTTTCTTTCTTTGTACTGGGGAAAGCTACTCCCTAGACCTTTCTTTCTTTCTTTCTTTCTTTCTTTCTTTCTTTCTTTCTTTCTTTCTTTCTTTCTACTGGGGAAAGCTACTCCCTAGACCTTTCTTTCTCTCTCTCTTTCTTTCTCTCTTTCTTTCTTTCTTTCTTTCTTTCTTTCTTTCTTTCTTCCTTTCTTTCTTTCTTTCTTTCTTGGTACTGGGGAAAGCTACTCCCTAGACCCTTCCTTCCTTCCTTCCTTCCTTCCTTCCTTCCTTTCTTTCTTTCTTTCTTTCTTTCTTTCTTTCTTTCTTTCTTTCTTTCTTTCTTTCTTTCTTTGTACTGGGGATAGAACCGAAGGGCATTCTACCTCCAAATTATACCCCCATCCTTATTTTGTATTCTTTATTTTGAAACAGGGTCTAAGTTGCAGAGGGCCTCACTAAGCAGCTGAGGCTGGCCACGAACATGAGATCTGCCTGCCTCAACCTCCCAAGTACTGGGATTACAGGTGTGCACCACCGTGCTCCCCCTTTTATATTTTATTTTGAAACAAGGCCTCACTAAGGTGCTGAGATTCTAAGTTGGCGAGGCTGGGTTTGAACCTGAGATCCTCCTATTTTAGCTCCCCATATGCTAAGATTACAGGTATGTAGCGCTATACTTGGCTTTTGATTTTTTTTAATGGCAAAAAATTTGATACCCTTAATCCCAAATCTGGAATTCTTCTCCCAAAACCAAACTTCTTGAGCACCAACATGAAGTTACTAGGGGAGAGTTCCACCCTGGCCTCATGTGACAGGTCAGAATTAAACTGCAGGTTCCCTAGCGGGCACGGTGCCCTACACCTTTAACCCAGTTCCCAGGAGACTGACACTGGAGGATTGCAGGTTCGAGACCAGTCTCAGCAACTTGGCGAGAAAGACCATGTTTCAAAAGTAAAACCTAAAACAGGGCTGGGGATCAAACTTGGAAGGAGAAGTCCTCTGGGCTCAATCCCCAGTACCAATTAATATATAAATCAAAAAACAAAATATAGGCACACTAAAAATATTGAATAAAATGACCTGCAGGCTAAATGTATGAAATATATCTAAAAACATAAAATAAAATCTGGGCTTAGGCTTGGGTCCTAACATAGTATATCTCATGTATAACCATTTGCAGGAATATAAAATAAATATTCCATCTGAAAACGCCTAACGTCCAAACAGTTCTGGGACCCAGCATCTGATGTAAGGGATATTCAGTCCGAGCATGTGTTAATTAAATGTCTTTTGCTAACTCTGACGCCCCCCCTAACTTTGTTGCCTCTGCTTTTTACCCAAATGATAAAAACATATAACAGCATCCTCTCCGCCCTAGACGACCAATTCATTACCTACACAGGGACAGCAAGCTTTCCACCAGCCTGGTAGCCACAGCAGTCCCCAGGTCAGCCGGAGCCTGGCGCTCCTCCCCCTCCAGCATCACAGGGTGCCTCACCATCGGATCCAGTTCACTCCTGTCCCCAGAACTCCCTGTTCCCATAACAACGGCGGCCCCAACCCCATGCACCGCCTGCTACTGTTTCCGCCCTTGCCAGTGGACTGCACCCCACGCTCTGGCTTCCTCGATGGGAAGTTTTGTCGAGCCAGGTCATGGTTGCCAATGGGGACCGAGGGGTGAGATCTCCCCTCCCCACCCCATCTCTTTCCCCTCAGAAGAAGTGAAACTAGGGCATATTCTGCGGCACCCCATCATCTTATTTCAACGGGAATGTGTACATGGGACCGAACACCTCACTTAGGAGGGTCGGAGATACTCTGAGGGTTCAGGTGCCTTGGACCCGGGCTGCTGTCATGCCAAGGGGACAGGAGTGGTCGGCTGTCTCTTCTCCTGGTCGCAGGGGTGGAGCTCACTGAGGCAAGTTGCTGAGGGCCCGGCCACACCCGCTGCCTCTCACCTGAGCGAGGGGCCAGGAGAGGCTGTCGCAGACCACGGAGACACCGAAGCAGAAGCACTCCGAGCAGCCCTGGGGGTTTGCTTCCTTCAGGTTGTAGAATCCTGCCTTGCAGCGGTCACAGTACTGCCCTTCAACATTTTTCTACAAGTTATAAGAAAACATTATTTAGTAAGACTGAGGTGTCCAGACAGAGCGAAGGAAATGACATACACGTGATAGCAACAAGAAGAGAAGTTGGCAGCCAGGCGTGGTGGCACATGCGTGTGATCCCAGCACTCGGGAGGCTGAGACGGGAGGATCGCGGTTCACAGACAGCCTCAGCTACTTAGTGAGACCCTCTGCAACTCAGTGAGACCCTGTTTCAAAATAAAGAATAAAAAATAGGGCTGGGGATGTAGCTTGGGGGTAAAATGACCCTGGGTTCTATTCCCAGTATAAAGAAGGAGAAGGAGAAGGAGGAGGAGGAGAAGGAGAAAGGGGAAGGGGAAGGGAAAGGAGAAGGGGAAGGGGAAGAGGAAGGGGAGGAGGAGGAGGAAGAGGAGGAGGAGGAGAGGAAGGGAAGGGGAAGAAGAAGGAGGAGGAAGAGGAGGAGGAGGAAGAATGAGGAGGAAGAGGAAGAGGAGAGAAGGAAGGGGAAGGGGAAGGGTAGGAAGAGGAAGAGGAGGAGGAAAGGAAGGGAAGGGGAAGAAGAAGGAGGAAGAGGAGGAGGAGGAGGAGAAAAAGAAGGAGAAGGAGAAGGAGAAGGAGGAGGAAGAAAAATGAGGAGGAAGAGGAAGAGGAGAGAAGGAAGGGGAAGGGGAAGGAGAAGGAGGAGGAGGAGGAGGAGAAGTAGTAGTAGTAGTAGTAGTAGTAGTAGTAGTAGTAGTTGTTGTTGTTGTTGAATTTGGCAATCCCCAAAGACAGTTAAATAGTAAATGTTCAATGTACATGTGAAACCTCATGAAACCTTTATTTCCAGAACAGATTATTTAAGATAATGACTACTAGATTTTGTAGCAAAGCACAAGGCCGGGGATCGTAGAGCACGGCCCTCTTTGTGTGTGGTAGTGGGCACTGAATCCAGAGGCATTCTATTCAAAGCTATCCCCAACCTTCTTGCTGAATGCTGAGGCTGGCCTGGAACCTGCAGTGATCCTCCCAGGTCAGCGCCCCTAGTACTAAGATTGCAGGCTTCCTTGAGTCATAATGTGCGTGTGTTTGTTTTGTTTGTTTGTTTGTTTTGAAGTCCTGGGGACTGAACACAGGGGTGTTCTACCTTGGGGCTATACTCCCAGACCTATTTATTTTTTATTTTGAAGCAGGGTCTTGCTAAGTTGCTGAGGGTCTCACTAAGCCACTGAGGCCGGCCTGGAAGGATCTTCCTGTCTCATCCTCCCAAGTACTGGGGTTACAAGCTTGCACCAGCACGCCCGTCCTGGTCGTTATGTTAAAATGGACTGTTTTGTCTGCCTTCTTCCCTCCTCCAGGGATGCTGATTATATCAGCATCTTGAATCTGAGGGCGCCACGTCACTGTCCTCTTCATAAATACTCAGGACTGTTTTCAGTCACATACAACATTTCCGTAAGACTCAGCTTTCATGGGAATAAGCACACATGAAATCCTAGAAATACCAGGGAAATTGTTATTAATGGCTGAATAAATTGTTATTAGTGGCCAAATAAAACCCATCACTGGTACCATGTGATGCATGTCTTTGATTATACAATTCCCTTTTAGAAAAGCCCAAGATAACTAACATGGCGGTGCCCACCTATAATCCCAGTTCTTGGGAGGCGGACACGAGAGGATCCAGGTTAAAGGACAGCCTCAGCAACTTAGCAGACTCTCGGCAACCTAGTGAGACCTTGTTTCAAACCAAGTTTATTTTTAAAGGGCTGAGGTAGCTCAGAAGTAGAGCACTCCTTGATTCAATCTTTAGTATTAAAAACAAAAAAAAAACAAAAGAGATCCAAATTAATGGAAATCTCTTTTATTGGTGTTTTTGAAAATTTAGTATTTATGTGGTTTGCCCCAAATACAGAACTGGAAAAGAATGTCAAAGAAGAATGAAACCAAGGCCCAAGATAATGGTTAGGTTTTATGGAGGAAGTCACAGAAATGCCTCTAAAATATAGATGATCATGGCTCAAGAAAACCAAAACAGAAAACCAGGCCCCAGCTAAGCCCAGGGTCAGAGGGCAGCCAACTGACCGTGGCCTGCCGGGCTCTGGGCGCGGAGAAGGAACCGGCTGGACACAACTGCTCTGTGCAGGAGCTGATCCTTGAGCCGGCAGCACCCAGGAGTCACTCCAGAGGCAGCTCGGGCTGTCTGACCGCCATGCTCACCTTGCACACGCACGGCTCCGCACACGGGTCATCGTTGACACTACCAGCCACACTGCAGTTACAGGGAACACAGTTTGGGAAACCCCGGTAGCCAAACTGGCAGCGATTGCATTTATCTCCTGCGTAACCTTCCTTACACGCACACTGGCCGGGCCACTTCCCTGGGGAGAAGACGAGAGCATTTACCAGGCAGGGAAGGAGAGGTTTCAAACACAGTCAGCAAACATTTTCTGCGAAGGGCCACAGAGCAAGCGTTTAAGGCTTTGGGGCTACAGAGTCCGTGGCAAGTCTTCAGTACAGCCACTGCTATTCAGACTGGCCACAGATGTGACACCAGGGACGTCCAAGCTCTGGTCTAATAAAGCTTTATTCATCAAAGCCTGCAGGCTGGGGACTTGGCCCAGGGGCCAGAGTTTGCCAGTTTCTGGTTTAAAGAAAGAAAGCAGAGTATGGAGGCCAAAAAAAAAAAAAAAAAAAAAAGTGCAGTCACCTTGGGAAACAGTGGTGGCGCATGGCTGTAATTCTAGGATTTGGGAGGCTGAGACAGAAGGATTATGGGTTCACAGCCAGCCTCAGCTACTTAGTGAGGCCCTCTGAAACCTAGTGAGACCCTGTTTCAAAATAAAGAATAAAAAACAGGGTATAGCTTAGAGGTTGAATGCCCCTGGGTTCTATACTCGGTGTCGCAAAGAAAAAATAAAAGTTACTCAGATACAGGAGTGGTGGTGCGTGCCTATAATCTCAGTACGTGGGAGACTAAAACAGGATGATTGTAGGTCTGAGACCAGCCTCAGCAACTTAGCAAGATCCTGTTTCAAAATGAAAAAGAAAAAAGGGGGTGGGGGCTGGCAGTATAGCTTGGAGGGAGAATGCCCCTGGGTTCAATTTCCAGTACCAAAAATACATACATACATACATACATACATACATACATACATACATACATACATAATAAATAAGTAGTTGTACATAAAGTTACCATAGAAAATAGTCATTTCACTCCTAAGTAAATACCTGAGAAAAATAAGAGATGGTCCACAGAAATGAACATAAGCGTACAGAATGGGTTTAATGTTTTCTTTTCTGCTATGTTGGACAGCTCAGATGATATATATATATATATATATATATATATATATATATATATATAAAATCATTGGTATATATATATACACACACACACATACATACACACACACACATATATACATATATATATATTTGGTACTAGGGATGGAATCCAAGGTCATTCTACCTCTGAGCTATACCTCCAGCCCTATTTTTTTTTTTTTTGGTAATTGGGATTGAACCACCCAGGGGCAATCTACCTCCGAGCTATACTCCCAGCCCTATTTTTTATTCTTTATTTTGAAACTGGGTCTCACTGAGTGGCAAAGGGCTCACTAAGTAGCTGAGGCTGTCCGCAAACCGTGATCCTCTATCTCAGCCTCCCGAATGCTGGGGTTACAAGCGTGCCCACCACGCCCGGCTTCAGATGATGTTTTTTTTAAATGAAGCCCATCATTTATAGCTGTCACCACCACCCAGGTGGGGCTCCCCCGTCCCCCTCAGCAGACACATGTACACAGCAACTGAGAGGTGTGATCCGCCCTCTGTGCGGCACCTCCATTCCGCTGGCCAGAGCCATTTCACTGTCAAGAGGCTGAGCGTGTGATGGGGTCACACACATAGCTGAATGAACACAACCTCTTAGGGCGCTCTCTATTCACAAGTCCATTTGCCAGTTTTGAAAGAGAACTGGCACTGACATTTATAAAGTCACCCGGAGGACCGCCTGCTCCGCGAGATGATGTAGGCAGAAGGCCTCTGAGCACATCTAAGAGCAGCGCAGCAGCTGCGATGTCTGCTCCACGTGTGGCTTCCCCTGGCCTCATCTCTTCTTTCCTCAGGTGCTCAAGCATCCGCTCAGATGTCACCACCACACCCTCCCTCCCTCCAATCAGGACTCCTAAGTCGGCTGGACGCCCAAGCACTGCCTCCCCCTGGGCTTGTTGGCTCAGTGCTGCCTGTGAGCGAGGACCTGGGCCATCTTGTACAAATACATATACCTAGGCTTGAGAAAATTCCCTGATGCACCTACAAGCGGGAGCCTTATAAGTATTTGGTGAACAAAAAGAATAAAGGAAGAATTGTATTAAAATTGCTATACTATGGTAATAGTCCTTTCACCAAAAATAAGAAAATTAATTGCAAGTATGAGAATGAATCACGTGTTTACCCTTGTTTATGTCCGAATGGAGATCATCCTTAATGCACACCGGACCCAGGGACCCCGCCAGGTCACAGGCACAGGGACGGCAAGGCTGGTCGTCGTAAGGAGAAACCTGAAAAGGCAGAAGTTGCCGGATTATCCTCCCAGGAAGAGCAGCGTGGTGAGCAGTAATCCCCACAGTGATACCGATGACAAGATAAGTTTTATTCACGATGGGGCTACTGCATGTGACTTTGCTTGGCAAGGGGGTGTAGTTCTCAGAAACCAAGGTGCCCTCAAGGCAGGAAGCCCTCAACTTCTTTTGGGTGGTGACAGCTGCTGACCCCTTAGCAGAGCGCCATCCTGTCCCGTCACCGCCGCCGGCCCTCCCACCGGCTGTCTCTCGGACATGCTGCCTATAATCAGACCTCCCCAAGGACCCGAGTAGCAAAGGCGCAGCGAGCCAGCTGAGGACTGGCCGCAGACACCTGCGGCTGCATCTTCATGTTCAGTTAGCACAGACGTCACACTGCCAACAGAGTCCAGTTAAAGATCGAGGCACAAGCATCCCGCCTAGAGCAAGACAGCAGGACGGGCTCCCTCTCGTATGTGAAAGCTCGTGAGAAAATGGGAGGCAGAAGGGCTTTAGGGGCCGGCGTGGTGGTGTGCGCTTGTCATCCCCATGCTTGGGAGACGGAGACAGTAGGATCGTGCAGGTTGGAAGCCAGCCTTGCTGGCTTAAGAGACCCTATTCCAAATAAAAATATGTAAAATAGGTCTGGGAGTGTAGCCCGGAGGTAGAAGGGTTTCCAGGAGCCCCAGTACCGCAAAAAAAAAAAAAAAAAAAAAAAAAAATGAAAGAAAGAAGAAAGAAAGAAAAAAAGAAAGAGAGAAAGAAAGAAAGAAAGATAGATAGATAGATACATAGATAGATAGATAGGAAGGACTGAGGGTGCAGCTCAGAGGTAGAATGCCCCTGGGTTCCATCCCCAGTGCCACAGAATAAAACATATATAAATAAAAGGGAGTTTAGATAAATAAGGAGAAAGACAAGCAGAACACTGGGAGGAGACAGCGGGAGGGAGAGGAGGAGGGAGGAAATGGGAGCCGAGGAAGAAAACAGTTCAAATTATGCTGTGTTCAAATATCAAGGCATCACTACCAATGCCACTAACGTGTGTGTGGAAGGAGGGGGCAGCAGGCGGGGCACAGAGGGAAACTCCAGTGCGCTGTGCAAGCGTGTCTGGATTATTTTCAACCGCACTGTGGTGTATAATTGCATGCACCAATAAAAGTATTAAGAAAGACACCATTAACATAACGATCACATAAGTAAGTATTATGAAAGGAGGTGTGTCTCCAGTCCAGAAGTTGCCGAAGTGTCTTTTCTGCCTGAAAAGACAGGGAAGCCCAGCCCCAGGAGCAAATATACACTTACTTTGTGTGGTCTGTAGTATCCATCCACGCAGGTCTCACAGTTGATGCCCGTGGTGTTCTGCTGGCAGTTTATGCAGACCCCTCCTCCTCTGAACCTCCCCGCGGTGTCCAAGCTTTTGTTCTGATTGGCGATATTCTCATCGTAGTAACAGTCTTTGGCTTTATTGTGACAATTACATTCTGGGGAAAGATTTTGACATCTCAATGAACACCCCTAATATGCACCATAGAAAGTAGATATTTATTAAAAATGAATACGTCTCCATGACTACAAATGACAATTCTAGAACCAGAGCTGGGTGTGGTGGTGCACACCTGTAATCCCTGTGCATTGGAGGCTAAGACAGGAGGATCACAAGTTCAAGGCCAGCCTCAGCAACTTAGTGAGACCTTGTTTCAAAATAAAGAAATAAAGAGTTGATGTCATAGTTTGGAAACAGAATGCCCTTAGGTTCCATCTCTACTACCAAAATATAAAGAAGGAAGGAAGGAAGGAAGGAAGGGAGGAAGGAAGGAAGGAAGGGAGGAAGGGAGGGAGAAAGAGAGGAAGGAAGGGAGGAAGGGAGGGAGGAAGGAAGGAAGGGAGGAAGAGAGAGAGAAAGGAAGGAGAAAAAAGAAAGGAATATAGAAAAAAGAAGAAAGAAAGGAATGAATGAAGGAAAGAAGGAAGGAAGAAAGGAAGGAAGGGTGGGTTGGTGGTGTACCTTTGGAGGTAGAATGCCCCTAGGTTCTATCTCTAGAAACAAAAAGAAAGAAAGGAAGAAAGAAATAAAGATAGATAAAATTGGAAAGGAAGACAGGGTTGGTGGTGTAGCTTGGAGATAGAATGTTTGTAGGTTTCATCTCTAGTACCAAAAAATAGAAATAAATAAATAAATAAAGAAAGAAAGAAAGAAAGAAAGAAAGAGAGAGAGAAAGAGAGTAAGAAAAAAGTGTTGGTGGTGTAGCTTGGAGGTAGAATGCCCCTGAGATCACACACACACACACACACACACACACACACACACACACACACACACAATCCAAATTAATAATAAATGAATATACGGGAAAGGGACCTCAGATAAAATAGCAAATTCATAAAGATACATTTAGCCTGCAATAGTTTAAACTGTACTAAGGCCATCTGCAGATGAAGGCACTCTTTGAATTTATGAGAAAACAAGTTATCTGGAGAAGTCGGTCAGGCACCGTAGGCGTGAATCCTGCAGCGGGGAGAGGAGCATCCCTCCCTCGCAGGTGCCGCGCTCACCTTCACACGTGTTGCCGGAGGAGAGGGTGCCGGGCCTCCAGGGCTGCTGGTGGTACCCAGGGCAGCACCGGTCGCAGCTCTCACCACAGGTGTTATGTTCACAGCGGCACTGCCGTCTCTAAACAAAGACAACACAAAATCCAATCAGAAACCTTACCTGAGGAGTCTTTGTAATTCTATTTAAGAAAAGACCTGTCCCAGTCAAGTAGGTAGCAAAATATCAAGTTGGAGGATACATGACCACATCAGAAAACTGACTCTCACTTTTCAGTTTTGGGGATGAATAGACCTATCATCTGGTTCCAAACAGACACTAGGGGGGATAAAGCAAAATCAAAGCCTGGTTAACCAGCAAAAGTGTTTTAAAAGCATCTCATTTCCTCATTATTAATAAAATTCTGTATTTATGAATTTTTCCACATCAATAACAGAATAATTCATCCTGGGGGGTATAGGTCAGTGGTGGAGTGCTTGCTCAGTGTGCACCAGGCCCTGGCTTCAGTCTCTAGCACCAAATAGGTAACAATAGTAACATACGACTAAGCCGGGCGTGGTGACGCACGCTTGTAATCCCCGCGCTTGGGAGGCTGAGAAAGGAGGATCGCACAGGTTCGAAGCCAGCCTCAGCGACTTAGTGAGGCTCTCAGCAACTTAGTGAGACCCTGTTTCCAAATAAAATATAAAAAAGGTCTGGGAGTATAGCCCGGAGGTGGAAAGCCTCTGGGTTCCACCCCCAGTACCACCAAAAAAAAAAAAAAATAGTAATAATAATAACATACAACTACAAACATTAGAAGGAAATAAGATGTGATTTATGTATGGATTTAAAAAGAAGTGATATAGCCGGGCGTGGTGGCGCACGCTTGTCATCCCAGCATTTAGGAGGCTGAGACAGGAGGATGGAGGTTGGCAGACAGCCTCAGATACTTAGTGAGGCCCTTTGCAACTCAGTGAGACCCTGTTTCAGGTTAAAGAATAAAAAATAGGACAGGGGGTGTATCTGGAGGTCGAGTGCCTCTGGGTTCCATCCCCACATCAGCAAAAAAGAAAGGGGGGTGATGTCATTATCTAATATGCTAAAACAGAAAATCTTCGTTTTACCTTGATTTAGTTCCACATTACAAAAATGGAAAGGGAGAAAAGGCAGAGAGAGAGAAATCTTTCCTTTTTTGGGGGGGGGCGGAGCCTGGGGATAGAACCCAGGGGCATTTGACCTCCAAGCTATACCCCCTGCCGTAGTTTTTATTCTTTAATTTGAAATTTGTCTCTGAACTGCAATCCTCCAGTCTCAGCTTCCCGAATACTAGGATTATAAGCGTGTGCCACCATGTCTGGCTAGGAATCTTTCTTTTAAAAAATATAAACATGCTGGGTATGGTGGCACACACTTGTAATCCCCGGGCTTGGGAGGCGGAGACAGGAGGATCGCGCAGGTTCGAAGCCAGCCGCGCTGGCTTAAGAGACCCTGTTTCCAAATAAAAATATAAAATAGGTCTGGGAGTGTAGCCCAGAGGTAGAAGGGCTTCCAGGAACCCCAGTACCACCAAATAAATAATAATAATAATAATAATAATAATAATAATAATAATAATATAATAATATAAAATATAAACATGAACTGGGCACGGTGGCGCACACTTGTAATTCCAGCCCTTGAGAGGCTGAGACAGGAGGATTGTACATGTTGGAAGCCGGCCTCAGCTACTGAGTAAGGCTCTTGGCAACTTAGTGAGACCCTGTTTCCAAATAAGTATAAAATAGGTCTGGGAGTATAGCCTGGAGGTAGAAAAGCCCCTGGGTTCCACCCCCAGTACCACCAATAAATGAATGAATAAATGAATAAATAAATAAATAAATAAATAACTACTTTGTTTTTTACTATAGAATTATCATTTTTAAATACTTTATTGGCTCATTGTTATAAAACATTATAGTGAGGTTCAGAATGATACAAATATTTGCACACACAGTTCTTGGTGTATAAATACAGTTTATGACATGATTTATCACTGTGTATGGTTTTTGTTTGAGTCTTCAAAATTCCTAAGATTCTTGAACTGCACATGTTTTAAATGGCATGTTTTAGCGAGGCATGGTGTGCACGCTTATAATTCTAGTACTTGGGAGGCTAAGATAGAAGGATCACAGGTTCAGAGCCAGCCTCAGCAGCTTAAAGGGGCCCTATACAATTTAGTGAGACCCTATTTTAAAAAAAAAAACATAAATATAAAATAGAACTGGGTGTGTAGCTCAGAAATAGAATCCTGGTTCAATTCAACTCCAGTACCACAAAATGAACAAACAAATAAATATAAAAATGCTATATATTATGTCAGAGGTATCTTACCCCACACATACACACAATAAAAACTAAGGACTAATTGGAAATATATCCTTCAAACCAAAAAAATGAAATTGTTGAAGAAAAGAACTCTTTAAGCCATCTGAAAACTTTTAATTTTGTTCCTACATCAGTTTGTGCATTTCAACATTTTTCAATACAAAATAATAATGAAAATATTATAGCTACGAGTTCTATACCGAAGTTTCAGTAAACTGGAAGACACGGGAACTCACCTCTGTGGTCTTATCCAAAAGGCAGTTGCTAGCGTGGCCATTGCAAATACACATCCCTCCAACAGAAATGTCTTTTATTGAATAGAAGAACTAGAAGAAGAAGAAAAAAAGAATGCTACAGAGTAAAATCAAAACCCCCTGGCTCTGTGGAGCCTGGATTTTGCTAGGGGACCTAAGGACAGGATGCTGCCGGTACCTTCACCTAAGGCGGCATTTGAAACAAATGATACAGGATGCGTTTGAGAAAATAGTGATGCAGTAATGGGAGGGGGGATTCGGAAGACAAGCAAATGGAAAATAATTATTTCCCTAAAGCAAAAAAGTAAGCTTTCTCAGTGGCCCGGCCGCGCACCCACCCGTCGGGTCACGATGGGGTCGGTGTCCTTGGGCTCCTGGTGGGTCATGAGGTTCGCGTGGAGCGTCCTGATGCGCTGGAGGCGGAGGCGGATGTACCGGGCGGACGTGAACTCCAGCAGCTCGGGAGAAAGACTGTCCGCACTGGGTCTGCCGTTGATGAGCGACGTGTGAATCTGACGGCGAGCACAGAAAAATGAACACCTGTTTTAGGCGTGCAAATATATAGCCCCGGCTGTCTAACTTCAGGGCACAGTCTATGCGATGATACTATCTGAGATCAAAGCTCAACAACGAAGCTCTGGAAAAAAATCTGACACGCGACTCATAAATCCCCCTGATTCTCGTTTACATCTTTAATTTATGGCACTCATCCATTCTGGTTATCTGAGGTTTCTGGACATTTTTAACAGGACACTTCTCCCAGGAATGGTGACGATAGTTAAGCATCTTTTATTAGGCTGAGGATTCTCCGAAGCAAGTTCCAAACGCCAAGGGTCGGCTGGAATGGCACCCGTCCTCATACCAACTGTGAATCTCTGCTCGTGAAAGCGCACCGGGCTCGGTGTGGGTCTCCTGATGCAAAGACGCTTCAGAACGTCTTTTGTCGTTTTATCTCATCACACCAGGTGCCACCAAAGAACGTGCCGTTTCATTACGCTCTGACTGGGAAGAAGTGTTGGCAAACTGGGCATGCAAAGCTTTGAGCTCTGATCCTCCTTGGGTATCTCCCGGTCCTCAATAACCTCCCAGGAGAAAGAGGCGTACACAGAGGAATTTGGAAACTACATCTTTTAGATGTATTTTGGCTTGTTAAAAATCTTTTATTTACTTTTGTGTACGAGGAATTAAACCCTCTGAGCTACACACCCAGCCTCATTTTATTTTTTTATTTGGAAACGGGGTCTCTAAGTTGCTGAAGCTGGCCTCAAACCTGCGATCCTCTTATCTCAGCCTCCCAAGTACTGGGATTATAGGCATGCGCCACCATACCCGGCTTGGCTCTCTTTTTAATATTACCACAAACTCTCTTGCCCTGATGTTATGGAAACATGTCCTGAAAGAGAAACTGTTGTTAAAATCGCAGCGGACTGAAGACTGGGGTCCTCCAGGAAAGGAAGAAATCTTCAAGGTAAATGTTCGGTAGTGAAATTAGTCACAGCAGACACCACCCGGGGCAACTTTAGGCAGAGTCAAGGAGCTGTGTTAAAGACCTTGGGATGGAGAGGGATTCTGAGTGCTGAGCATGGCTGCTACGCGGGCTGCCTTGACCTTGGAGGGGGAGCCAAGGCTCCCCGACCTGCGAGGGCACGTACCTCCCCGTGCTCAAAGGGCACCAGTTTGGAGTAGTAGGAGGTGCAGATGACCTCGCTGTCGGCTCTGTAGGTGGGCGGCCCCTGCCTCGGGGTGATGTTGTAGCGCGTCAAGCACTCTGTGTCGCTCACTGCGTAGTACTGCCAGGGGCTGAAGGTCGTGCCGTTCACAGAGCGCTCCAAAATCCAGTTTCCGGGGCGCGGGGAGTTGGCAGCTTTAATAATGACGTAGGCGACTTGAAAGACCTGGAACAGACAGACGGAAATCTCAATCCCACGTCAGCACAACAGATGCGGAAAGACAGATGCCGCCGCCCGAGCCTAGTCACGTGTGGGCTCTAGCAGTAGAAATCAAGAGGAGCAACCGGCAGCAGGCGCTGGAGGAAGGAAGGGGTCAAGGATATGAAGTTTCAGCTGTGCAAGATGACTGAATTGTGACGATGACAGGTACAGCGCCGTGAGTGCAGATAACCACGCTCTACCGTGTGCTGGAGATCTGGGAGGAGGAAGGCTCCTACACGTTCTCACCGCATAAGCAAAGGTAAGTCTAGAAGAGATGGTATGTTCATTGCCTTGATATGTATGTATTATTACTGCATGGGGTTTACATACACCTAGTCCTCAAGTTGCACACACCAAATATAGAAAGTTTAAAAATTGGCTGGGCGTGGTGGCGCGCACCTGTTATCCCAGTCCTTGGGAAGCCAGTCTCGGCAACCTGGTGAGACCCTGTCTCAAAAACAAATTAAAAAAAAAATCTGAGGCCGGGCGTGGTGGCGCACGCTTGTAATCCCCGCGCTTGGGAGGCAGAGACAGGAGGATCGCGCAGGTTCGAAGCCAGCCGCGCGCGCTGGCTTAGGAGACCCTGTTTCCAAATAAAAATGTAAACATAGGTCTGGGAGTGTAGCCCGGAGGTAGAAGGGCTTCCAGGAACCCCAGTACCACCAAAAAAAAAAAAAAAGCTGGGGGTATCTCAGTAGTAGAGCACACCTGGGTTCAATCCCCAGTACCACACGCTCGCACATAATATATAAAAATGTAAAAATAGAATCAGTAACTGGCATGGTGGGGCACGCTTGGAATCCCAGCATTTGGGAGGCTGAGACAGGAGGTTCTGGGTTCATGGTCAGCCTCAGCGACTTGAGTACTTGAGTGAGGCCCTCTGCAACTTAGTGAGACACTGCTTCAAAGTAAATAATAAAAAAAATAGGGCTGGAGGTGTATCTTGGAGGTAGAATGCCCCTGGGTTCCATCCCAAGTACCGCAAAAAATTTAATAAAAAAATAAAAAAATAGAACCAGTAGCAATTGCTCAAAAACCAAAGTACACTTAGGAAAAGTGTTTTGTGATGGGCCTCAGTATCGTTCTGTGCTTTTTAGTGTAACTTCTTTTACAAATTAATCAGGAAGATGTCTAGGAGTATGACCCGATGGCACTTGTACTCATAACAATCTCACAAATGAATCTGCGTTTGTTATAAACAACGGTGTTAGCAGTAACACAGATATGTGTTCTATTGGTGTTAGCAGTAACACAGATATGTGTTCTATTGTTTCCAATGCCCTTATCCATCTGGATTCTGGCTGATACGAGTAGCATTAACACACAGGAATAGGAAGGTTAAATGTATTGCTCCATGTGATTTAGGGATATAGTGACTGAACAGCAGATAGGAAGCCAGCCCATTACATGTCTACTAAAAATGGCTAAAAACCAAAACACTGACAAAACCAAGGGCCAGTAGGATGTGGAGCGACAGGAACTCTCAGGCGTTGCTGGCAGGAATAGTACAGCCACGCTGAAGACAGTTTGGCAGTTTCTTATAAATCTAAATATATTCAAACCGGGCGTGGTGGCGCACGCTCGTAATCTCCGCGCTCGGGAGGCAGAGACAGGAGGATCGCGCAGGTTCGAAGCCAGCCGCGCGCGCTGGCTTAGGAGACCCTGTTTCCAAATAAAAATGTAAAAATAGGTCTGGGAGTGCAGCCCGGAGGCAGAAGGGCTTCCAGGAACCCCAGTACCACCAAAAAAATAAAAAACAAAATAAAATAAAAAATAAAATAAATATATTCACCATATGATCCTGTAACCAAATAAATTGCATTTACTCAAATAAATAATTTACTCCACCAAATCAGAAACTTACAAAGCATTCTCATCAATGTTTATAATAGCTTTATTCATAATTGGCAAAATTTGGAAGCAACCAAGAGGCCCTTTGACCGGGGAATGGATACAGAAAGTATGGTGTACCCAGACAATGAAACAGCATTCAGCAATAAAAATGATGTGAATTATCAACTCACAAAATGACATAGAAGAGTATTAAATGTATATTACTGAGAGAAAGAAACCAATCTGTAAAAGCTCCCTATGGTGACTTCAATTATGGAAAAGACAAAAGGTATGGCTATAATTATAAAACTGGTGTTTGCCAGGTACAGGGGGACGGAGGGGTGATGGAGAATGCAGGAGACTTTTAATTTTTTTTATTTACT
Organism: Muscardinus avellanarius; assembly: GCF_963383645.1. Lineage (NCBI taxonomy): Eukaryota > Metazoa > Chordata > Mammalia > Rodentia > Gliridae > Muscardinus > Muscardinus avellanarius. The sequence goes on from NC_137803.1 coordinate 60,664,714, forward strand.
TTTTTTTTTTGGTGGTACTGGGGTTCCTGGAAGCCCTTCTACCTCCGGGCTACACTCCCAGACCTATTTTTACATTTTTATTTTGGAAACAGGGTCTCCTAAACCAGCGCCCGCAGCTGGCTTCGAACCTGCGCGATCCTCCTGTCTCTGCCTCCCAAGCGCGGGGATTACAAGCGTGTGCCACCATGCCCGGCCTTGCAGGAGACTTTTAGGCAGTACAACTACTCTGTGTCACATGGTAGTGGTGAACACAAGACATTATATTTGTCCAAACCTATAAAATGCCGGGCGTGGTGGCACACACTTGTAATCCCCTCACTTGGGAGGCGGAGACAGGAGGATCACGCAGGTTTGAAGCCAGCCGCGCTGGCTTAAGAGACCCTGTTTCCAAATAAAAAAATATAAAATAGGTTTGGGAGTGTAGCCCGGGGAAGGAAAAAGCCTATAAAATGTACAAGAGTGAACCCTAATGTAAACTATAGATTGAATTACTAATAAGCATAACATCGATTAACCGATGTATTTCATTGATTGTAACAATTGTGCTACACCAATGCAAGGTTATAATAATAGGAGAAACCTAAAATAATAGTGACGTGGGCTGGGCGTGGTGGTCCACGACTACAATCCCAGTATTTGGGAAGCTGAGACAGAAGGATTACAGGTTTGAGACCAGCCTCACCAACTTAGTGAGACTCTCAGCAACCTAGCGGGACCGTTTCAAATTAAAACAGCTAAGGGTGTAGCTCAGAGTTAGGATAACCCTGTATTCAATCCCCAGTACCATAAAAAGAAGAAAAAATATAGGTGAGAAGAAACAGAGGGACTCCAGACTTTAGCTCAGTTATGTGTAAACATAAAACTGTACAAACCATTTAAAAAGAATTAGAAGTCAGAGCAGAGAGGAATCAAACACAAACTGGAGGGAACAGCTGACTCTTAGTGAGGAAACTAGACGGACATCTTGGATTTGGGAAGTATCTGCCCCCAAATCCAGCACTAGGAAGGAGTCGAGTCTCCAACAAGGCGTTCAGTGCACCGCCGGGGCCAAGCACTGGCTTTTGTCGTATGGAAACTCCACGTCATGGGACTGTCTCTGTTGTTCACAAATTCTGTACTCTGGAGAGATAGAGATGGCACATTCCATTTCTACAAAACTGTCCTTCAAATATCTGAACATAACTATCTCCTGTCCCCTTCGGAATCCACAGCCTTTCCAATCTTCGTTTCAACGTCCACGTTTCCTGAAAGCATCGTTACTTAGCAAGACAGCACGGCCTCCGCAGGACACGCTGGATGTGCCTTATAATAAAACGCAGCTCCCGGGACCTGACCCGGGGACCGCAAAGCTCCAAACGCTTTCTGAGTTCAGAAGAAAGGCTACGAACACCACGTTCCTGTCTCAGCGAGCCCACTCTGGCCAACACTCACTTTTCTGAGTAAATGTGGATTGCTAACTCAGGTTGGCACACGGTCCACACCTGTAGAACTCCCTCTTCCGCGCAAGCCGCTACTCATGTCAGAGTTCCTTTAGCCCAGATTGATTCATGAAAGTTTTGTTTAAAGCAAAGCCCGGTACTTTTTATTTTTAGCCCTGTGTATCTGTAGGTATCATAAGTAATCTAGAGATGAATTAAAGTCTATGGGAAGGGCTGCTTATGGTGAAGCACGCTTGTAATCCCCGCGCTTGGGAGGCTGAGACAGGAGGATCACGCAGGTTCGAAGCCAGCCTCAGCTACTTAGTGAGGCTCTCAGCATCTTAGTGAGACCCTGTTTCCAAAAAAAATATAAAATAGGTCTGGGAATATAGCCCAAAAGTAGAAAAGCCCCTGGGTTCCAACTACAGTACCAAAAATCATTAATTAAAATAAAATATATGGGAGTATGTGAATAGGTTATAAGCAAATACTACACTATGTGTGTATGTGTGTATGTTTGTGTGTGTACAACATGCTACCTCTGAGCTACACCCATAGCCATCATCATCATCATCATTATTATTATTGTTGTTATTATTATTATTATTATTGAAACAAGGTCTCACTAAGTTGCTAAGCCTGGGCTTGAACTTGTGATCATCCTGTCCCAGCCGCCCAAGTCCTGGGGTTACAGGAATGCACCCCCGTTTACCTGGTTACACCATTTTCTATGAATAGCTTAAGCATCTCTACATTTTGTATTTTCAAGGGGGTCAGGAACCAATCTCCTGCAGATACTGGGAGACAACTGTCTGTACTACATGTGTGTGTATTTAAATATGCATGTGTGTACATGTTTGTTTGTATGTATACATATATACATAAATATACAAATACATGTGTGCATATACACAAATATATATGTATTTCTGCAATGCTAAATGCCTTATTGGAATTATTAACTCTGAATCCTTACAGTTACATTGTTCTTAGGAAGTACCATTATTTCCTGTACTTTACAAATGGGGAAACCAAGGAACAGGAAGGTGAAATCACTTTCCTCTGGATCTCACCTGTGTAGCCCAGGCCTTGAACCCAGGCAGCGAGCACACCTGGCCACCGGGCTGCATGCCCTGGGTGGCCCGCAGGGGAAGGGAGAGAGCCCCGGGCCGAGGCACCCAGTGAGCTCCGGCCCAGGCTCCCAACCTCTGGCTTCAGCCAGCAGCACTCATTCTGATACCATGCGTGGTACCCAGTGAGACGCCTGCCGGCTTTTATGCTGACGGCCCAGTCATGCGTAAGAAAATGATGCTGAATAAAGGAAAAAGCATAGCAGGACAGTCCAGGAAGGCCTCCGGGGAGCGGGCTCCTTCGTCCTGATCAAAGGTTCTGCTATAAAGACGGCCATTGTTCTCGCTGCCTCTCCCTCGTCCTCAGGGGCCCCAACTCGGGGGCCAGGAAACAACCCAAAAAGAGATTGTGAGATTGTGCGGGCTGTTAGGTCTGATAAAGAGGAAAAGGATGCTCTGAGGGTCTAAGAAAGAAGAACAAAGTAATGCCCCGTGCAGGGAAGTCAGGGGCTCGAGAACACTACGTGAAGAAAGGTTGGCCGGCCCCAGAAAGCCAAGGGTCCTCCGTTTTCTCTCTGTGTAGGGGCTAGAATCTAAAACGATAGGAAGGAAAGGAATTTCAGATAAACGAGAGAGACCCTCGGGAGAGCAGGAGGGGTTTAAGGAAGGATCGGGGAGGAAGCTTGGTGAGGACACCGGCCAAGACAATGCTGCGGACAAAATTATCAACACGCACCTCCGGAACAGGCGTGGGGAGGGGCGCACTGGCCACAGAAGGCACTCCAAGCGCTGTGCGCATGTCTGCACCCGTCATCCCAGTCTCACCATGATGTGTAATGAACGTGCACCAATCAAAGAACACTACAGGAGAGTCTAACTACAATTTAACTTCGCTTAACCCCTGTCATGGGCTGAATTATGCCCTATCCCAGTTTCATATCTTAAACCCTCAGTCCCCGTGCCTCAGAATGTGACTGTGTTTAGCGATAAGGCCTTTAAAGGGGGGATTAAAGTACAATGAGGTTGATCCAGTGTGGCTGGCATCCTTGTAAGAAGAGACTAGGAGCCAGGAGTGGGGGTGCACACCTGTAACCCCAGTGCCTGGGAGGCTGAGACAGGAGGGTTGTAGGCTGGAGGCCAGCCTCAGAAACTCAGTGAGATGCTCGGCAACTTAGCAAGACCCCGTCTCAAACTACAAAGGGCTGAGGGTACAGCTCAGGGATAGAATGCCCCTGGGGTCAGCCCTCAGTATCAAAATGTTAAAGAGAGAAAGAGGGAGAGAAGCAGAGAGAGGGAGAGAGAAGAAGGAGGAGGAGGAGGAGGAGGAGGAGATTGAAACACAGACACACTAAGACAGAAGACCACACGGCCATATGGAGACTAGGATGGCCATTTGCACGCCAAGGAAAGAGGCCTTGGAACCCGAACCCCATCCCAGACAGGACACAACGCTGCCCTGGCCTTCCAGCCTCCAGGACTGCAAAGAGTACGTTTCTCCTGTGTGAGCCGGCTCCTCTGTGGTATTTATTACGGCCCCTTGAGCTCATATAAGCCCCAACTCACCAAACCTGTGTTGACAAATGGGTCTTATAGACAACAGAGAAAACACAAGGCCCTCTCTGTTAGTGTAGAGAATTTCAAAGCTCTGTGCATGGAAAAGCCATATTCTCTCTCATCTAAACTAAAGGCTAAACTGCCTTTACTCTCCACGTAAGGCTGGCAGAGCACACTGCTGACTCAGTGGGTGTCAGCAGACGCGGAGCGGTCCCAGGCTTGCCAAGCCTACAGCTGATCCAGCATTCCTAAGTCCCTTTTCACCATGGCTCCTGAGTGAGGGCCTTCCTGCCTGCTCCCCGGAATGCCCATAAACAGTCACATAAAGTAGGCGCACATCAAACACCGCTTTCTACCGCGGAATTCAGGCAGGAATCTTCATGTGGGCTGGCTTCCATCTCAACTTAAATACAGTAAATCCATCCCAGGCACAGATGTCTGAAACAATACAGATAGCCCGATTTTATAGGCTAAAGAGAAGAAATCCATCCTCTTAAAAAAAAAAAAAAAAAAAAAAGGCCAGCTGAGTTCATGGGACCGCACCCTTATGGGACCAGCAGGATCAGAGACCACTCATGAGTCCAGGGATCCATGGGAGAATCCTCCTGTTTCCATGGTGATAACTGCATAGAAACAAGGGACTGTTTTCTCTCTTACCAGAGGGAAACAAATTTCGCAGATGAAAAGTTACAGGTTAATGTTATGTGTATGTGTGTGTGTGTGTGTGTGTGTGTGTGTGTGTGTGTGTACATAGGATAAGTAATATTACCCCAAGAAACCACCCTCAGCCCTTTTAATTCTCTCTTTTTTATTTTGAACCGGGGTCTCGCTGATTTGCTGAGAATGTCCCTAAATTGCAGAGGGATTACTAAATTACTGGGATTACAGGTGTCGGCCACCACGCCCAGCTTATAAAAAGTTTTCTAAAAGGCCAAAATGAGAGTGAGAAAGAAAATACAAAAGACCAAGCAGGCTTTTCCAGCTCTGGGCAGGTCCTTGGCTGCGTTACCGGGAGCAGGAGGGGTGGGCCTCTCACGTCCTGGACCGTGCCCTCTTCTATTCTCAGGCCCAGAGAATTTCCAGCTGAAAACTCAGCTTCTTTTTACTCCATTTCCCTCTACACATGGAGCCATTTCTGCCCCAGCAGATGCATTAAGGAAGAAAACGTCAGGGTTTAGAGTCACGCAGTTCTCCTCATCCTCATCACGAGAAAATGTGCTCTCGCTGCTCTCATGAAAGCAAGAGGGCCCCTTGGTCCTTAAGCCTTGCGGACCACGGGGGACGCTGCCCAGGAGAGCTGGGAAAATCTGTACTGAACTAACTCCATTAAACATTAACCTATCGGTTATACATTTACGACTCCCAGAAACAATAATGATAGGTTCCCCCACCCCCTTTGGTCACTGACTGAATCATTTACAGTTTTTGCGGTGGGAAGACAGGAAGGCAGCGGGGCGCGCATGCAACACTATACTCTGGTGTCAACGCTTGCTCTGGATCCTAATGGGAGACCCTCCTTTTTCTTTGAAACACCTCATTTTACTGAGGATCTATCATTTTCCAGGCATTGAGCTTCTAAATCACCATATTTAAAAATTATTAATAAAAGAATATAAATATGTAGGACACATAATATTCAGAAAGCTTTTGATTATTTAATAAAGAAAGATGTACCGGATGTGGTGGCGCACACTTGTAATCCCAGTACTTGGGAGGCTGAGACAGGAGTATCACAGGTTCACGGCCAACCTCACCCACTTGGTGAGGCCTCTGCAGCTTAGTGAGATCCTGTTTCAAGATCAAGAATAATAAATAGGGTTGTGGTACAGTTCGGAAATAGAATGCCCCTGGGTTCCATCCCCAGTACCGAAAAAAAAAAATGTGATGGTGTACTAAAAGTGTATAATGATGCAGCCACTATGGAAAAGAGTTTCGCAATTCCTCAAAAAATTAAACCCAGAATTCCTAAGGGAGGCATCAATCCTACTCTGGAGCACCCCAAAGTGGATGTTGGAACTCCAAGGACTATCTGATCATCACTGTTGGCAGTAGCATCATTCACAATAGCCAAAAGGTGGACACGACCCAATTATTAGCCATGGACAAAGGGCGAAACAAAATTTGGGCAATATATACAATTTCCATGATTCAGCCCTAAAGAGGCATAAAATTTGTTGCATGCCAGAATATGAATAAACCCTGAGGAAAGTTTCCTCAATGAAATAAGACAGACACAAAAGGGCAAAGCTAGTGTTCTATGATAAGTCACTCGCGTCACACTGATAGGCTAATAGCGTTACTCTCCCCTTAAGAACGACCGGCAGCAGTCAAATCCATAGAAGGAAGGTCGAGCGGGCTTCGCCAGGGGCTGTGGCGAGTTGGGATGTGCAGAGAATATGTGGTGGGCGCAGAGTTCCAGGTCCACACAACGAAAACTTCCTGAGGCTGGATGGCAGGGTTGGATGCGTGCCAACAGAAATGTACCTAGTACTGCCAAACTAGACGCTCAGAATAGTTAAAAACCCATAGTTAACAACTGTGGATAGAGACACCTTAGCAACTGTGGAAATACACTAGTTCAGTCGCTTTATGATTATGTTTTGTGGTACTAGGGATGGAACCCAGGGGCATTCAACCTCTAAGCTACACCCCCAGCCCTATTTATTATTCTTTATTTTGAAGCAGGGTCTCACTAAGTTGCAGAGGGCCTCACGAAGTAGCTGAGGCTGGCTGCAAACCTGCGATCCTCCCATCTCAGCCTCCCAAGTACAGGGATTACAAGCGTGAGCCACTACGCCCGGCTATGATTTACTTTAAGAAAATGATTATGAATAGCTCAAATTTCAAACATTTTTACTTTATCTGTTTTTTTATAAGAATAACCCCCCCAAAAAAAAGTAAAAGGCAGAGAGAAAAATGGTATGAAGACTTGACCTTTCATGGAAGACTAAGATGTACACACTGAAAATGAGCAGGAATACAGCGTGTGCAGGCAGAGGGGGCAGCCCTAGAGAAGCCACACGAACTGCGAGGTCAAGAAACAGCGTGGACGGAGGCTGCAGTGCAGTCTTTCCCATGACCCTGCTACCGCCATGTTCTTACAAGCTTGGGCAAGTCCTGGCGACACCACACACAGCACAGAGTCAGGGTTAAGGGTTTACAGGGAAGAGGTCCCTGGGGAAGGTCAAGACGATGGGATGGCCGCAATTCAGAGACCTCCCTCCCTGAAGCGAATGCCTGCGACCCGCAGCCCACTGCGCCTGGGTTAAAGCTGTAAAGGACGCCGTGTCAGTGCTCCAGGGAGGCCCGCCAGTGGTGGTTTAACGCGCCTTTTTATGTTTCTGTCATGTGGAGAACAAAGGTAAATATCTTCGGACCATGCCTCTAATAGTGGGGGAAGCAGACATCTTTAAATCGTATGTCTGACAGTTCCCACGGTCTTCTAAAAACCATGGACAGAAACATCTTAGAAACGACTGAAATGCACTAGTTCACTCGCTTGATGATGGACTTTTCAGAGAGTTATTAGGAATAGGGCAAACTTCACAGGGCATGATGGCCCCGTCCTATAATCCCAGTACTTGGGAGGCTGAGGCAGAAGGATCACGGGTTTGAATCCAGTGCATGGTAAATTAATGAGGCCTCTTTTCTAAATAAGCAATAAAATAGGGCTGAGGGTGTATGTAGCTCAGAGTTAGAACACATCTGGGTTCAATCCCAAGTATTACCAAAAAAGAGAGAGAAAAAAGCCAAATTTGATTTAAAAAGTTATTATAGAGGAGATCTGTCTATACTATTCATTTGATTTTTCGCTAAACTTAAAACTTCTATAAAATATAAAGTCTATAGATTTTTTGAAAAAAAATGATTATACTCACACACAAGTAATTATCAAATCATAAGAAGCCTTCCACCATCCCCGCTGGCTGACTAGTTTTACGGCTTCACCAAATTTCTCAGGACATCTTGGTTTGTACAGCTGTGCCGTCCCAGCTAATTACCTGCAGGTTTTAATCTGCTCTCATAACTTTCCCAGGCCTCATTTCCGAGCCTTATCGAGGATGAAGGGCAGGCCAAGGATTTTAACGTACAGTCATGCATCACAGAATGCCAGGGACTCATTGTGAGAACCGTGCTGTTGGCCAACTTCGTCACGGTGTGAACACGAGACTGCGCTGACCCGCCCGGATGGCACAGGCGGTTACACAGCTGGGCCCGGGGAGAGGCCCGCAGCTCTCAGCCACACACCTGTACGGCGGGCACTGTATTTGGACCATGCCAGCTGCTACCCCACAGATAGTAAATATCTGTGTATCTACACATATCCAAGCATAGAAAAAGTGCAACAGAAACACCAGGCAAGCCGGGCAAGCACATCTGTAATCCCAGTTCTTGGGAGGCTAAGACAGGAGGATCACGCAGGTTCAAAGCCAGCCTTGCTGGCTTAAAAGACCCTGTTTCCAAATAAAATATAAAAAATAGGTGTCTGGGAGTGTAGCCCAGAGGTAGAAGGGTTTCCAGGAACCTCAGGACCACCAAAAAAAAAAAAAAAAAAAAAAGAAGAAGAAGAAGAAGGAGGAAGAGGAAAATAAATTATACTGGGTAATAGTAATTTATCAGCTCCACTATAATCTCATGGGCCCGCCATCATGGATGCTTCCTATCCTGGGCTGAAATGTCGTTATATGGGGCAGGACTGGATCTGGGTGTAAACTTCAAAAGGTCCACAGGTCCGAGGGAATGCACTGGCATAAACGGGCACCGTTTCCTTTGATAAGAAATGCATATCTTTTTTTCTCTTTGGTACTGGAGGTTGAGCCCAAAGGCATTCTACCTCCAAGCTACACACTCGGCTATATTTTATTTTGAAGCAGCATCTCCCTATGTTGCGGAGTCTAGCCTTAGACCTGCGATCCTCGTCTCAGCCTCTCAAGTCCTGGAAGTACACGTATACACTAGTGGGCCCGGTGAAATTTGTGGGGTTTTGTTTTTTGTTTTTTGTTTTTGGTGGTCCTGGAGTTCCTGGAAGCCCTTCTACCTCCGGGCTACACTCCCAGACCTATTTTTATATTTTTATTTGGAAACAGGGTCTCTTAAGCCAGCACAGCTGGCTTCGAACCTGCGCGATCCTCCTGTCTCCGCCTCCCAAGTGCGAGGATTAGAAGCGTGCGCCACCATGCCGGGCATAAAATTTGTACCTTTATCATCTCTCGGCAGCTTCATCTTCACACTAAAACTTAGGTGCAGAACTCAACTTCCGTGGCCACGCTTCTGTCCTGTCCCCTCCACAAAAGGCAGTGCTATGTTATTCAGCAATTTGTAATTTCTTAGTACATTTTTACATTTCTTATACTCTAGAGAATTATAAGACTAAATATATTCACGGTTTGCCTTAACATGATAATTTTCTCTACATTTCGCTTCATTATTCAGAATGAAAAATGTGAAGGCCGTTGTCGTTGTCGTAAGTATAAGAGGAAATATTGAGCTGGAAAGCGCTTTACCAAACGAGCCAAAGGATATAAGGTGCCGGACTTTAAATCGCCTCCACGAGTCCTAGAGTTATTTTTCTGATAACTGGTGCTTCTCAAGATGATACTACTTGTAGTTAATTCATTTTTTTCTCCTTAGTTTGAATATATCTCGGAAATTCTGCCCAGCCTCTAATACTGATACTCAAATATGTAAAAATGTCACCATCATGATACAAAGCAGCTTGACAGCCTCAGTAAAGATGAACGATCGTGACATTTCACATTTAAATGTTAAACTTCACGTTTCACACGTGAGGTCGTAATGAAGCATCTAAATCCAGCCCAGGGCTCCCCGTTAATATCGGGTGTAATCACATCATGTAAAGGCTCATCCTTAACTAGAATTCTTTGCTATTCAATTAGCAGAGAACAAAACTCTGTTTTCCATCTTGCCAAGGAATTGTGAGCTACACTTTTAGTCAGTGTTAGCAAGCACACAAGTTGAAGAATATTTTTGAATAAAATAAATCAATAAAAGTGGCTTGAAAAAGGTTTGAGATTTTTAACCCAATAATCACATTGCGTATATTGTGCGTGTCCGTGCGTGTGGATGTTGCTAGAGATTTAACCCAAAGGCATTCTACCTCCCAGCTCTAGCCCTACCCCTTTTATTTTTATTTTGAAATAGGGTCTTGCTAAGTTGCCGAGGCGTACAGTCCTGAGACCTCTAAACCTCCTGTCACACCGCCTATACAGGTGCGCACAACACACTAGCTCCATAATCCCATTCCTTAGAATCTACGCAAAAGAAGCAAAAAGAAAGAAGGAAGATAGGAAGGTCAAAGGAACCAGAATCATCATCACAAAATTATTCAAATATTTGTTGCAGCACAGCTTATAATGGCCCCGCACTGGAAGCATGTCTGAAGTGTCTAGCTGTGGAAGCAGGTTAAATAAATTATTGTGTCCCCACATAATGAAATATTGTCCGGCCATTGAAAAATATTACAGGAATTTAGCAGCTGGCCATAAGAAAGCAGAACTTTCTAACCCTCCCACAGGCAGCAACAAGAAAGTAGGCAAAGAATATGGAGAATTGTTTTCAAATGCTGGACAGCACAGCACAGCGAGTCCTGGGAAAGGAGCTCAGAGCCGAGCTGTTTTCTGCCAGGGGCGCCTTCTGGACTGAGGGTTGTCTGTGTCTTATCCTTCAGCCAGTCCTGCTCTTGGGGCAACAAAAAAAAAAGCCCCGAAAAAGACTTGCATAAAAACGTTCACCATGGCTTGTTCACAATTGACAAGATCTGGAGAAAATCCAGCAAGAAAATGGATTAGCAAATTCCAGTATATTCACGAAGTGAAATACTACTCAGAAACAAAAGGAGGGAGCCAGGGAGCCCTGGACGTGGTGCTCGGAGGGAGAAGCCGGACAGAGGAAGACTCCCGGCACGCATCCACGTCTCGGAAGCCGCGATTCTGGGCAGGACAGTTGGAGTGTCAAATGTGCACCACAGTGGCTCCTCCGTGGGCCGGCAGGGTGGAGCCATGGCAGGGAATTGGCTGGGAGGGCGCACGGGACCCGGTGGGGAGAGGGACATGTTGTATAATAGCTTGATAAGGGAACAGTTTAAACATGTGTCTTTCTTTTTGCCAAAATTCACCCAACTGTCCACTCAAGGTCGGTGTGTTCTGCTGTTTGCAAATGCCAGTTGTCCCTCGCGTGGGTGCCTGGGACGGTGTCGATGCCAGGGGTGCGGCGTGGGCACGCTCTGTGGGACCTCCTCCAGGGACTCCGGGCCTCCTCCAGCACCGACTCATCACCGGTGGCTCCGAATCCCACTCATATACTGGACACCTCCTAGGACGGCTGCGTCTGCACTGAAGATGTCCACAAATGTTTCCTTGCGGTACTGGAACCCAGGAGCATTCTACCTTCGAGCTACACTTCCAGTCTTTTTTTTTAAGTCTCTCTCTATATTTTTTTCCAGCACTGGGGATGGAATCCAAGGGCATTCTAGACCTCTAAGCTACACCCTAGCCGTATTTTTTTAATCTTTATTTCGAAACAGAGCCCCACTGAGTTACAAAGAGCCTCACTAAGTGGCCGAGGCTGTCCATGAACTGCGGTCCTCCTGTCTCAGCCTCCCGAACGCTGGGGTGACAAGCGTGCGCCACCACGCCCGGCTTCACAAATGTTTCCTTATTGCTATTCCCTAGACAGCACAGCAGGACAACAACTTACACAGCACTAACGTGGTATTTGGTATTGTAAGTCATCTAGAGATAATTTATAGTATATGGGAGGATATGTGGATTCTATGCAAATACTATATCTTTTGGGGGATATACTGGGGATTGAACCTAGGACAGCTTTACCTCTGAACTGAACTTCCAGCCTTTTTAAATGTTATTTATTTATTTATTTATTTTTTATTTTATTTTATTTTATTTTTTTTTTTGGTGGTGCTGGGGTTCCTGGAAGCCCTTCTATCTCCGGGCTACACTCCCAGACCTATTTTTCCATTTTTATTTGGAAACAGGGTCTCCTAAGCCAGCGCGCGCGGCTGGCTTCGAACCTGCGCGATCCTCCTGTCTCTGCCTCCCAAGCGCGGGGATTACAAGCGTGCGCCACCACGCCCGGCCTTATTTATTTATTTATGGTATTGGGGGTGGAACCTAAGGGGCATTGTACTTCTGAGCTACCCCCCGAGCCCTATTTTTCAGTCTTTTTATTTATTTATCTTTTTTTTTTTTTTTGGTGGTACTGGGAATGGAACCCTTCTACCTCCAGGCTATACTTCCAGACCTATCTTATATTTTTATTTGGAAACAGGGTCTCTTAAGCCTTGCTTCAAACCTGCGTGATTTCTCCTGTCTCCGCCTCCCAAGCATGGGGATTACAAGCATGTGCCACCACGCCGGGCTCAGTCTTTTTACTTTAAAACAGGGTCTCACTAAGTTGCTGAGGTTGTCTTTGAACCTGTAATTCTCCTTGTCTCAGTTTCTTAAGGACTGGGATTACAGGCGTGTGCTACGTGCCCAGCAGCACTACACCTTTTTATGCAAAGGACTTGGGAATCCCTGGATTTTGCTGTCTGTATCCTGATGGGGGAGGGAGGTATCCTGGAATCAATAGCCCATGGCTATCAAGTGATGACTGTGGATCTCAGTAAAAAGAAACCACTTACTGTAGGACTCAATGCACTATTTCAGCTCTGTGCCCAAGCTAGCGTTCTCTTTGAAGCTGGGCCTTAGGACCGAAGCCATCCACTGTACTCTTCATACCCGCAACCGGAACCGTAGTTCTTTGAAGACCCAGGTCTGCCATAAACTAACAGTGCAACAGCGCCATGCTGCTTAACGGAGCCAAGGAACTTACTTTCTTTACGTGAAGGCTTTATGTGGCTATGAGCACTATCGTGTTCCGGAATGAAACCCAACGCCCTCACTCCTAATAAGCAGAGGTCCCAGGATTGAGTAAATATATCTGGTATCCCCAGATAATAAGATGGAATGGAGCAAAAGGTAATTCCTCTCTCTATATATATATACAGACACACACACATATATGCATACGTACATACATATACACACATACCATACATACATACATATATACATACTGGTTGGGACTAGTGATTGAATTCAGGGGCTTTCTTCCTCTGAGCTATACCCACATCTCTATTTCATCTTTTTCTTCTGAAATAGGGTCTTTCTATGTTACCTCACACTGGCCTTGAACCTGTGATTCTCCTATCTCAGCCTCCCAAGAACTGGGATTACAGGTATATACCATCGTATCTAGCTTAAGGCAAGTTTTCTTTCTTTCTTTCTTTCTTTCTTTCTTTCTTTTTTTTTTTTCCAGTACTGGGAATGAAACCCAGGGGTATTCTACTTCCGAGCTACACCCCCAGCCCTATTTTTTATTCTTTATTTTGAAACAGGGTCTCATTGAATTTAAAGGGCTTCAATATGTAGCTGAGGCTATTCACGAACTGTGATCCTCCTGTCTCAGCCTCCTGAATGCTGGAATTACAAGTGTGTGCCAGCACATCTGGCTTTTTTTTCTTTTTAATGCCACTCTTGGAGAGGCTGAGACAGGAGGATCACAACACAGGTTCGAGGACAACCTCATCAAGTAGTGAGACTCCCATCAACCTAGTGAGACCCTGTTCAAGATAAAAATAAATAAAATAGGTCTGTAGGTGTAACTCAAAGGTAGACTGTCCCTGGGTTCAATCCCAAGGAAGGAAGGAAGGAAGGAAGGGAGGGAGGGAAGAAGGAAGGAAGGAAGGAAGGAAGGAAGGAAGGAAGGAAGGAAGGAAAGAAGAAAAGAAAAGGAAACTGTGGGAGAGCTTCAGAACGTCTGGATGTGGGCGATCCCCCAGGAAAGCGCCTGTGTGGACCGTGCAGCAGTGGTCAGGGGTGAAATGGTTGACTCTCAAGGGCTCTGACCTTAGCCTGGATTAACCCATCAGAGGGTATTTGTATTTGAAGTGTTGGCAGGTGGGGCATAGCTGGAGGAGGCAGGACTAAGGGCGCAGCCTTGGGGCAAGCTCTGCCCCTGACCCCTCTCCTCGCTCTGCTTCCAGGCTGCCAGGAGCTGAGCAACTTTCCTCTAAGACACCCTGCTCCTGCCCTGAGCCTGCCAGATATGAAACAAACCTCTACAGCCAGGAGCCAAGAGAAAGCTTTCCTTCCCTAAGTCTAAGCCAGATTTGTTTTTTCTCCTTTGTCACAGTGACCAGAGGCTTGAACCCAGGATTTTCCTAAAATGTGGTGTTCTTTTTGCTTTTAAATTTGTTACAGCTTGTTTATCAAAGATGAAAATGTTACTGCCAGAATAAAAGCTAAGCCTAAGCAATAAAATATATTTTAAAAGCCAAGTTGGATTCCAAATGTCTCAAAGAAACATTTCTTCAGAAATTGAAACTTAGCCGGGCGTGGTGGCGAACACTTGTAATACCTGCGCTTGGGAGGCGGAGACAGGAGGATCGCGCTGGTTCGGAGCCAGCCTCGCTGGCTTAAGAGACCCTGTTTCCACAAAAAATAGTTAAAAAATAGGTCTGGGAGTGTAGCCCGTGGGAGTGTATCCCGGAGGTAGAAGGGCTTCCAGGAACCCCAGTACCACCAAAAAAGAAAAAAGAAAAAAGAAATTAAAACTTACTCTCTTTTTTTTTTCTGTCTCAATATAACAGGAAGAAATAATAATTTCAGAATGGACTTCCTTCTCTTTCCATAAATATACAAAACTCTTTATTTTGATGCCAATAATAGGGGCCATGAAAATCATGCTGGGAGAGAATCTTGTACAAACCTCAGCTCCTTCGCAGAGCCCAGCCCTGCCACACATTGGCAAGAAGAGGAGGGTCTGGTGGGCTCAGCCTCTCTGCGGACTGCTCATCTTTGACAGGCAAACCGCCACTGCGTGAGAATGCTTAAAAATACACCTGGAGCTGGGAATGGCAGCACATGCCTGTACCCCAGTACTTGAGTCTGAGACGAAGGATCACAGGTTCAAAGCTAGCAGCAGCAACTTAGTGAGACTCTCAGTAACCTAGTGACACCAAAATCTCCGTGTGTGTGTGTGTGTGTGTGTGTGTGTGTGTGTGTGTGTGTGTGTTTTACTGGGGATTAAATCCTGGTGCATTCTACCTCTGAGCTATACCCCCAACCTTTTTTTCGTTCTTATGTTGAAACAGGGCCTCGCTAAGTTACTGAGGCTGGCCTCAAACTTGCGATCCTCCTGTCTCAGCCTCTCAAGTACTGGGATCACAGGTGAGTACCACCATGCCTGGATAAACTCCAGAGAGTTCTTGAAGCCTGGTCTCCATATTTTCAGTTACTCGGCTCACTTGAATATTAACCTTGAGCGGTCTGAAGCACAATGTCAGTTTTCCCTGTTTGAATCCTATGGGCCTTCCCTTCGCTTCAAGATCAGGGTGTGGGGCCCTGAAAGAAAAGATAAGGCAAAGCTGTAGAGCTGGAGGCCTCCAGAGAGAGGCCCTTGGGAAGGTGAGGCCGGCCTCCTCAGGCAGGCCTCCAGTCGCCCCGCTCCTCCTGCTGATGGGTGGGGTTGGTCGGCCCAGCCCCAGTTGAGCCTGTGTGGGCCTTGGTGACAGTGGGTCACACAGCACAGGGCCTGGGGACCGTGACTCCAGAGGACAGGCCTACGAGGGGACGCAACTTATGTCTCTTTCCCTGGATCCGGTGCACTGAAGCCCTGAACTGCCACCATGCTGGGAGGAAGTAATCCAAGCCCATCTGGAGCCACCACAGAGAAGGCTGAGCTCACCCAGAGACAGACATCTGGTTGCCCCCCTCCCGCTGCGCCAGGGACTCTGCCGAGTGCTCCCCTCCGGCTCCAGGGTCTCCAGCCCTGGACACACTCAGCCAAGCTCTTCTTGAAGCTGTGGTCCACAGAAACCCAGAAAGGTATAAATGAGTGTCGCTGCGTTAAGTCCTGACATTTCAGCACAACTTCTTACACAGCGATAGATCAATCGATAACCAGAGAAACCATGCATGGAAAGTAAAACAACGCAGTAAAAATGCAAAGACAAAAGGCCTATTGCTAAGAATAGCATTTTCATAGAGAACACATACACACACACACACACACACACACACACACACACACTAAAAATGTCTGAAGGGCCGTTTATTGTGGCTTACTTCCAAATCATAACAAAGGACTGGAGATTTCTTCCAGTCTATTCATTTTGCCAAGCAAATTCCAGAAGGAAAAAAAAATACTTAATATCTGAAATGGGTTGGGGCCAGAATGAAGTAACAGGAAGTTGAAACAGGACCATTTTGACTAAATACAAGGGCACAGTAATGGTGATTCCTATCGGCGCGTTTCTAAGAGGGCCTGACCTCCTTTAATGACCAGCCGGGACTCCTGTGTAACGAGGGAGCCAACTAACAGGCAGTTCTGACCCTGAACACGGGATGTGAAGCTTGCCCCTTTGCTTGTTGACCCTGCCCATGTGCTTAGCAAACACCTTATATGTGGATAATACAATAACAAACCTCATATGGTTCTGGTCAGTTTCTAGAAATTTGGGAGAAATCCACAATGGATATTCGAATTAATGATGCTTTACTAAACCGGGCAGACAAGCGGCTCTTGTCTGAAGGTTTGCATACAACAAAGGCCTTTCTGTGATTATGTCCCACAACAAAGTGCCACTTCCTAATTGAACCTACACAGAAAATACAGAGCTGCTCTAAAAGGCGGCTTTATTTATTGTCTATGCCATAGGAAACGTTCCCGCTTTGGTGAAACAGATTTTTATCTTCTAAAACATTTGTATTCACAAATCAGACACACCAAGGGAATCTTTGCCCAGGTTTAAAAGTAGTTTAAAGGAAAATACAAACCAGCGATTCGTTTTCCTGCCTTTTGGTCAAGAAACGTATGTTAGGTAGCAGCCAGTTCTCTTAGCCACCGCTCAGGGCTGGAGGAGTCCTTTGCCAAGTCACAGGGGCGGGAGGGCTTTGGGCTTCAGTTCAGGCCGAGGAAACAAGGGGAAGGTGCTAGAATGCAAGCACTCCAAAAGCAGAAGGGAGCCTCAGAGCTCTTGCCAGCCTCCCCGGGAAGTCATCATGGATAAGGAAAACAATTATCAGAGACCAGAAAAACACGAGGGGAGACGGGATGGCGCAGTGTCAAAGGAACTAGAAACTTTGGGTTGGGACCCTGTGGCCCGGGCAAGCCAGTGACCCGTTTGCTGGGCTTTTTTACAAAGAAGAGGCCACCTGCGTTCCAGGACCGCGGGGGACAGCAGATGAAATAATACAGACGAGGAAGGAGGTGCTGAACCATCTGCAACTACGCCCAGAAACTAGTATGTCCACAGGAAGCAATACACATTGCTTTTCAAAGAGAGGCTCAAAGCAGAGCTGCTCATAATTCTGCCATATGGACCTGGCAAGTGACTTCTATTCGCTGCACTACTTCATTGGCGTTCACAGATTAAAAAGGAAGAACAAGCAAGATGCCAGGCCTGGAATTGTTATACAAATGATGGGTAAGCCAGGTAGAAGACTATTAATAAATATTAATAAGCCATAGCCGGGTGTGGTGGCGCACGCTTGTAATCCCCGCACTTGGGAGACAGAGACAGGAGGATCGCGCAGGTTCGAAGCCAGCCGCGTGCGCTGGCTTAGGAAACCCTGTTTCCAAATTTTAAAAAATGTAAAAATAGGTCTGGGAGTGTAGCCCGGAGGTAGACGGGCTTCCAGGAACCCCAGTACCACCCCCCCCCCAAAAAAAGCCCGGCATCCCGGCAGGCACCTGTAATCCCAGTACTGCGAATCTGAGACAGGAGGGTCACAGGTTGGAGGCCAGCCTCAGCAACTTAGCCAGACTCTATTTCAAAATAAAAAAGAAAAGGGGTTAGGGGTGTAGCTGGGAAAGAACACTCTTGGGTTCAATTTCCAGAATGAAAATACATACATACATACATACATACATACATACATACATACGGTGTGTGTGTGTGTGTGTGTCAATGACTTATATTGGGAATCATCAATGTCAAAAGACTTTTTTTTTAATTTTAGGGCACAAATGTATGTATTGTATAATCTCGGCTAGAAGGAATGATGTGGCTGAAGACTAGGAAGCCCAGGCTCCTGGAGGTCAGGAGTTCTACCCTTGAGCAAGATACCGAAACATCCGAAGCCCCAGTTTCCTCCTTGTCAAAGGGGATAGCAGCAGGCCTGGACTCCTAAGGTGATCTGAGGATTCCAGGACCTGATCCTGACCAGCTGCAACATAGCACAAGGTCACATCCAGGAAGAATGAAATCAATGTCAGCACTGCTGCAGCGCTGAGAAATGCACATGCAAAGTAGCATTAGTGGAGCCTGATGTGGTGGGCCATGCCCGCAGCCCTGTATCTGGGAGGTCAAGACAAGAGGTTCAAAGGTTCGAGACCAACCTCAGCAATTTAGTGACATTTCTGAGACCTTGTCTCAAAAATAAAAATAAAAAGAGGCTGAGTGAAACTCAGTGCTGGAACGCCTCTGGGTTTAATCTCGTGTGTGTGTGTGTGTGTGTGTGTGTGTGTGTGTGTATACATATATAATGATGTGTACATATATATTTATTTATTTATAATTAGTGGATGTTTCAGAGTGAGGGATTCTGTTACTATTTCTACCCTTTATACTGAGGTGTATCTTCTGATTGTTCAACATTGATCCCATATTACTCTCCTGAACAGAAAAAGAATTATTGGCCGGGCGTGGTGGCACACGCTTGTAATCCCCGTGCTTGGGAGGCGGAGACAGGAGGATCACACAGGTTCGAAGCCAGCCGCGCTGGCTTAAGAGACCCTGTTTCCAAAAAATATTAAAAATAGTTCTGGGGCTGGAAGTATAGCCCAGAAGTAGAAGATTTTTCAGGAACCCCAGTACCACCCAAAAAAAAAAAGAAAAAGAAGAAGAAGAAGAAGGAAAGAAAGAAAGAGAGAAAGAAAGAAAGAAAGAAAGAAAGAAAGAAAGAAAGAAAGAAAGAAAGAATTATTGACTTAAAAGTTTATTTTCTAAAAATCTACATAAGTGTACTTCTTAATCCCATTGGCTAACTAATTATTTTAGGGTCTTGTTTAGCATTTCCCCACTGAGAGCTGAAGATCTTTGGTAATCTAAAGTAACTTGTGGGACACAGGGAGAGTAAATGCAGGCTTACTGAGAATGAAGAGTTACTTAGGTGGTCTATACCTTTTTTTCCAGTATTGAGGACTGAACTCAGATGTTCCAACTCTGAGCTGCTTCTCCGGGTCTAATTTTATTTTCAAACAGATTCTCTCTAAGTTACCACATGCTGGCCTCGGACCTACAATCCTCCCATCTCAGCTTCCTAAGTACTCGGATGACCGGCAGGCGCAGCACCCCATCTGGCATTGTAACGCTCTCACAGTCTGCTTTTTAAGTTGTTTTAAACTGTATCACTTTCCCAGTCGTTATGCATGTCCACCATGCCATGCAACCGAAAATCAGTGGTGAGTGCACCCATACATAAACAGAACAGTCTCCACGGTCCCTCCGCTGCTGACCTTAGAGCCACGGTACCAAGGCTGTGCCCTCAGCCAGCCGGTCTCTCAGCCGACACCCAAGGACAACACCTCATCTGTGGATGAATTCCAAGGCAGTCCTTGGTTTTGCCAGGAGAATTCTAAAATTCATATTTTCACTCCAGAGTTAATGGAAAAATATGAACACAGCCAGGGCCTGGTTGATCACTATAAATAACAAAATTCTGCTCCAGAATGTAGGCAGCTGCTTCTCAGTGTTGATGGCACGGCCCTGGCAGAAATGGCTGCCTCCTAAGACGCTTCTTGTGCCGGTTGCTAAGCAACTGCCAGGCCACCTTTCTGGACTCTGCTTTTTGAAGCTGGTACCAGGACTCTGCAAAGGGATGCTCCCAAGGGACAGGAAGGCTGCGGGATGGAGGGAGGCTGGATGCTGAAGAGGGAAGAAGGGAGGCAGGAGGAGGGACCGCCCCCCATCCCTGGCTGTCCCACCAGCCTTAGCAGAGACGCAGCCCTTCACCTGGTGGACGCAGCTGACTCCAGTGTCCAGCTTTCCAGGGGCTCCCGGACCCCCACAGACGCGGGGGACCCTCCTCTAAGGCAGGAGGTGCTGCTAACCCCACTCCCCTGCCCTGGGCTGGAACTGTCTCTCCCTTCTTCCAGTTCTCCCACCCTGTGGAAGCAGCTCCTCACACTAAGTGTCCCTTTACGTGACTGTTTTCCCCGTCGCTACCGTGACCCCGGCTGACACGTGACACAATGCACTGCACAGCACATTAGAGTTTTGTAATTGTGATAAAACATAGGTAACATCAAAATGACCAATTTGAGATGCTTTTAAAAGTCCAGTCCAGTGGCATTAAGTAAATACGCATTGCTGTGCAAACACCAGTACCATCCAACTCCAAAACTTTTCACTGTACCAAATTGAAACTCTGTCCCCATTAAACACGAATTCCCCCTCCCCTCTCCCCTCCCGTCTCTTAGCCCCGGCCACCACCATTCTACCTTTGGTCTCCATAAATTGGACGACTCTCCACACTTCATATACGCGGGCTCATACAGCATTTCTTTTTTTGCATCTGACTCTTTGCACTCAGAATGTTTCCAGGATAATACCCAGGCTTCAGTATGTGTTGAAACTGAATTCCTCTTTAAGGCTGAATTGTACGCACCTGTCACATCATGTTCACCCATTCGTCTACTGATGGACACTTGGGTTGTTTCCACTTGTGACTATTGTGAATAATGCTGGTTGGATTGTTACTGCATGAATATTTGCTGGATTTGTATGTGCAGTTCTTTGGGGTGTACACATAGGATGGAATCTGGTCACACTAAGATGCCATGTTGAATTTTGGGGAACCACCACACTCTTCCCACAGCAGCTGCATCATTTAAATTCCCACTGCAACACGCGGGGTTCCAACTTCTCCACATCCTGGCTGACACATAGGATTTTTTTAAAATTTTTTAGTAACAGCCATCCTGACAGGGTGAAGTGGCATCTTATTGTGGTTTTGGTTTTCATTTTCCTAATGATTAATGATGTGGAACTTCTTTTCATCTGTCAGTGTACTTGCTTTTAATATGGTGTTTCTCAAATTGGAAATATTTCTGTTCTTCTACTGATCAATACTACCATCAGGACATATCAAAATAATTAAAGGGGCCTGTGTTTTTCTTTGACAGTCATAAAATTCAAAATCCGCAAAACATGCATGCTGGCTCAGAGCGATTTCTTCTCAATTTTAGGTCATCAAAAAAAAAAAAAAAAAGCGAGTGTACGGTGCTGAGGAATGAGTCCCTGTTCAGTGACCGGAAGTGGCATGTCATCCCCGCAGACCACTGTAGAAATGTCAGAGCGACATTTGTTAAAGTTCACTCGGCTTTGTTTCCTTTATAACAAAAATAGCACAAACGTTCAATCCCCGTGAACTTTTTAAAGTAAAAAAAAAAAATTAAATTTTTAATTTCCTAAATTAAGAATTTAAAGTAATAATTTCCTCGAGTAGCTTCTAAAATTTTATGAATCAATAAAATTGAATAGCTGGCATTATCTATGAGCAGTAAAGAAGTAAATCTAGGCATTCCTCTTGTAACATGTCTCTAAAACAAACATGCTGTGGTTAAGCCTTATTACGAGCCGTACGACATTTATGGACTTTCTGACGAGATGTTCTAATCTTCATCTTCTAAGTAGCAAAATATAATATATAAAGGCTGAGGATGCTTTGTTTCAACAGCAGTCATTAGTTAGAGAATGAAGAATGAAATTCAAGTCTTAAGCATTTGCCAACACAGAATGAAGTTAATTTGGTCATAAAAGCTCAGGAGCGGACATTATTTATTAAGTTACAGGAACACATTTATGACATTAAGTTTTATGGCTCGTAATAACATTAAGGTCTATCTGAAATGGTACTTTTGAAGCCTGTACTTGGCTGTTATGTTTTACAGGATTGAAGCCGAAGCAGTCAAAAGATCTGTGGACTTGCTGTCGCCTTTTAATCAAGCTGTGATCAAAACACAGAGGGGGACTTAGAGAACATATCGATCCTGCCACGGTTACTCACGCCTCATGTGAACCAGGCATGCGTGCAGAGTGAGCGAGAGAGGTCTCCGTGAACATCAACAGAGAATCAGAAGAAAAGAGAAAGAGAACGAAGACAGCACCGTCCCTGCCCTCGTGGAGTGGGTAATCTAAAAATTAAAGAATTAATTAGGAGCCGGCCGATGGCTGGTTTGAGAGGGAGACACACAGACTTTGGTACCAGAAAAGAGGCTCAGATAGGTGTAGCCACGCTCGGAATATGAGCATCAGTAAGACCTGAGAAGCAAGGGCCACAAGGGAGAAGCAGGGAGGCCACTCTACTGAAGAGGCCTGGCTGTCAACACAAGGGCAGAATTCAGTCCAGCCTCACTGTTGCTGGGACCACTGTCCCGGGGAGGCTGTGGGGTGAGGCGATGGGCGGGGCCAGCATGCCCCAAGATGCGCTCTCACCAAAAGTATTTACAGTGATGTAATCAAGTGTCTAGAGCTTAATTCACTTCACTTGATAGGAAATAGAGGCCATAAAGGAACAGTGGGGTGTGTGTGTGTGTGTGTATGTGTGTGTGTGTGTGTGAGAGAGAGAGAGAGAGAGAGAGAGAGAGAGAGAGAGAGAGAGAGAGAGAGACTGAGACTGGAGATGGAACCCAGGGTCATTCCACCTCTCAATCATACCCCCAACCCTATTTTTCCCTATTTTTTATTTTATTTTGAAACATGGTCTTGCTGAATTGCCAAGACAAGACTCAAACCTCCAATCGTCCTTTCTCAGCCTCCCAAGTACCAGGATTACAGCCATTTCCCACCATGCCCAACTCCTTACACAATACATTTGCATGGCGCTAATAAAAGGCAATACTCCTGGAAGGTAGACACTTCATGTGTTTGTCTCCCCTCCTCTCCTCGAGGTGTCTGTGACCCTGCCTGGGCATCCAGCACACGTCCAGCATAGCACCCTGACTATGATTATGCCCCTACATAGTGGCAAGAACTTCAACCGTAGCCAGGCATGGTGGTAGAGACAGGTAATCCCAGGGAAAGATTGACTGTAATACTTGGGAGGCTGAGACAAGAGGATGTCTGGTTCTAGACCAGCTATAGCAACACAGCAGGAGGACTGGGTTTCAAAATTTAAAAGTAAGTAAACAGCCAGGTGTGGTGGCCCACACTTGTAATCCCCGCGCTTGGGAGGCGGAGACAGTAGGATTGCGCAGGTTCAAAGCCAGCCTCGCTGGCTTAAGAGACCCTGTTTCCAAATAAAATATAAAATAGGTCTGGGACTGTAACCTGGAGGTAGAAGGCTCCCATCCCCAGTACCACAAAGAAAAGGGAAACAAAAGTAAAGTAAATAAATTAAAAGGGCTACAAGTATAGCTCAGAGGTGGAATGATCCTGGGCTCAATCCCCCATACTAAAAAAAGAAAAAGAAAAAAAGTACATCAACATCAACCATGTGAAAACAACTTCTCATCTCCTTAAAGACACCTAGAAAGGAGAATGTGACAAGAAATGGTATCATGGACATATTCTGTCTGCCACTTGACTCTACCTGGTAGAAACAGCGATCTCTGGATGTAAACATGCTGAGAGATAAGCCAGAGGTCCCCGAATCCAGGAGCAGACGCCCAGGCCCGCAGCTGAGAGTCAGGCCCCAGCGGGCCTGGCCGGCCTACCTGTCT
Source organism: Muscardinus avellanarius (assembly GCF_963383645.1). NCBI lineage: Eukaryota > Metazoa > Chordata > Mammalia > Rodentia > Gliridae > Muscardinus > Muscardinus avellanarius. The sequence goes on from NC_137803.1 coordinate 60,688,505, forward strand.
GAGGTCCAGGGTAATGGTGACCCAGTGGTACTCTCTCCCGTTCTGAATGCTGGGACTCTGCCACCAGTTGTTGCTACCGTCTATCGCATGTAATATCGGATGGCGTTCTGTTAAAAGAAAATAAAAACGCGCATTCCTCTCGGCTCTTGTTTTAAATTCTTGAGTCTCTAAACCCTCTGTGAAAATCAAAAGCACTTCAGATGAGCACCGGGTTCCGGTTGCCTAATAAGACGTCTTCACTTACCACTTGAGAATAAAACTCCGGAACACACAGATCCGATTTTCAGAATTCTCTGCCATTCGCTATTAATTTTTGTAGGGAGCCTTTGTGTCCACTGATTTTTATATGTAATCAGCTGGAATCAGCACCAGGTCCAAACTATTGCCCGGGGCAGGGATGGGGTTTAGCTCTGTGGGAAAGCACGTGCTTGGTGCGTGCAAAGCTCTATGTTCTACCCCAGCTCCAAAAATCAAATGATGTAAATGAAATCAAAATCATCGCAAAAGTGAATTATACCCCGTGGTGCCCCAGAGCAGGAGCCACACTCACCTTTGGGGTTCGCGCTGTGGGCATCACAAACCCCGCACTGGGCATTTGGGACCGGTTGCCAAGGCACGTGCTCCACGAGTTTGCAGAACGTCTCGGGCCCCTTCTCTCCGCAGGTGGCGTTGGTGCTGATGAGAGCATTGTTGGCCAGATTAAGGATGGTGGGGAACAGACCTGGAAGTCAAAGTTGACCGAGTCAGCTGAGCCAACCCCAGCATCGGGGAGGCTGAGACAGGAGGATCAAAGTTCGAGGACAGCCTCAGCTACTTAGTGAAGCTCTTTGCAACTCAGTGAGACCCTGTTTCAAAATAAAGAGTAAAAATATAGGGCTGGGGGTATAGCTCAAAGATAAAATGCCCCTGGGTTCCATTCCCAGTACCGCAAAGAAAAAAAGATAGCAGTACATTGCACAATTACCAAATTATGGAACTAAGCTGGGTTTCCATCAACAGACAAGTGGGTAAAGAAAATATATATACACACAAACAATCAAGTTTTACTCAGCCACAATGAACAAAATTATGTCATTTCTAGGAAAATGGATAGAACTTGAGGTAGAAAACAGTTCAAATAATACTATAGCAATATATAATGTGTGTGTGTGTGTGTGTGTGTGTGTGTGTGTGTAGCACTGGGGATTGACCCCAGGGCATTCTACCTCTGAGCTACACCCCCAAAACTATTTTTAATTCTTTGTTTTGAAACAGGGTCTCACTACACTGCAGAGGGCCTCACTAAGTGGCTGAGGCTGGCCACGAACCTGAGATCCTCTTGTCTCAGCCTCCCAAGTCCTGGGATTACAAGCCTGTGTCACCACGCCTGGCTCTATGGAAGTATTACTATCAATTCACTAAGATGTACCAGGAGGAAGGAAGAGAAAGTAGGTAAGATGAGGGGGTAATTACACCAAGAGTGGTGTGTTGCTGCAGGAAGAAGCCTCACACAAGAGCAGGGCACACGTGATGGTTTCATTCATGTGAAACTCTAGAACAAACCAAGCTCATCCGGGAGAACAGTCCTGAACCTGGGTTGTAGGAGTAGGGGTTGGTGACAGGGTACTTTCTGGAGTGAGATGCATCTGGACTAAAGTGTGGGTTTCCCAGATACCAGCACTTGTGGTAAAGGAAAATCACATAATGAGTACCCCAAGACCCCAAGATTTGGGTATTTCACTGTTTGTTAATTTTACCTCGAGTAGTTAAAAAAAAAAGGACCATAAGTCAATATGGCTGCATGCTGAGATGCTGAGATGCGGTGTGCTCTAACCCTTCAACTCATTTTGGAATGCATCGCAAATGGGCAGGATTGATGGGCAGACAGAGACAGATACATGGGGTGGGGGGGGGCTGGTGGAAACCGAAATGGGGAAGAATGTTAATTGTGGAATCTAGGTGGGAGGGTGTGTGCTCACCGTACAATGCTTCCAACATTTCTCACTGAATATTTTCATAATAAGGTGATGGGAAAATGATTTTTAAGGCAATTTTCCAATGCATATACTGACCGGTGAAACCCACACCCTGTTCTGGTTCCTTCCCTCTGGTAGGACTTGCAAGGTCTTTCCTGATATTATCTAAGATTTTTTTTCTCCCTCTCTCTTTTATTTTCTCACTGCCTGTTTCCTTTGGTCCTTTCGAACACAAAGATCCAGTTTTCATACTTCTCTTCCACTTGCTAAAACGTTTGCCTCTGTAGAGTCTCTTTGTCTCGGCTGATTTTTATCTATAAGTAGCTGGGATCAGTACCAGGACCCAACTATTCAGAAAACAATATTTGCCAGAGCTTGAGAAAAGTATTTCCATTACATTCTTTTGAGTTAACTTTATCTTGGTACAAAGAAGGTAATAGTAGTAAAGACTCTATAAAGACTGATAAACTAGCTGGACACGGTAGCCCATGCTTGTAATCCCAACATTTGGGAGGCTGAGACAGGAGGTTTGCGGTTCGCAGAGAGCCTCAGCTACTTAGTGAGGCCCTTTGCAACTCAGTGAGACCCTGTTTCAAAATAAAGAATAGAAAATAGGGCTCAATTCTGGGGGTTTTGTTTTTGTTTTTGCAGATCATCACATTAATTTTAAGCATGGATTAGGTCAACATAGTGGACTCAGCAACTTAGCAAAACTTTATTTCATACATGCGTCAGGACAGTGTGCCACTGCTGGAAAGTTCGCTCAGTAACATTAGGTGAAAAATCGCCACCACGCTGGCAAGCAGCAGCTCTACCCTGCGTGACCACAGTGTCACTGAGACTTCCAGATCATCCATAATTCATTTCCAGAGCTCTGATTTTTTTCCCTGCACAATATATTTTCCCATATTGAAAATAAAGTATCTAAAATGTTCCCCAAAGCCTGAGTTTTGTGACAATGTCTTCATTGGTATTCTTCAAATGATTCCAGACCAACAGTTCAGACCCTTAATTCACGTGTGTGGAAGAGAAATGTGAGTTGGTTTGGTTTGGTTTGGATTTTTTTTCCACATTGGGAAAAATACTCTTTGAGTTCCACTATGTTGACCTAATCCATACTTAAAATTAACATGATGATCTGCAAAAGCAAAAAGAAAACCCCCAAAACTGCATTTCATTTCCCTACTCTGTGAAAGAAAGCCCACCAATCCACACGGCGGGCTGTGTTTCCCTGGCTTGAGGCCTGGACGCGCAGGCTGTGGGCTGAGTACAGAACAGCACCAGCAATGTTACTCTGCAACTTGTCCTCCAGACACACCGAAACTAGACTGGGAGATGCACTGTGTACTTTACACACCCTTCTCTATGGTTAGACACAACGAAAAAGTCGATTAAATTCTAAGTACACACGCAACCACCAATACAGAGTTTCTGCCTTTATAGCACAATAGTAATCAAGAATGAATCTGAAATTGTTTGCCATGACATTAGAAAAAATTAAGCATCAGTGAATCTGTCTTTTCCTACCGTTGACGGCACTGATACCGCACGTTCCCGAGGCCTTCTGTTTACTACCCACTGCTCAGCAGAGGACCCGACTCCGCCCTGCACAGTGACTGTCCCGATTTCTGGGTCTTACAAAGATTCTGTTTTAAGTGCTGTACCAGGATACTTTGGTCAATATCTGGCCAAATAGACTAAGTGGCCACATCAGATTATAATGAAGGGGCCAGGTGTGGTGGCCCAAGCTCATAATCTCAGTTCTTGGAAGGCTGAGATAAGAGGATTATGAGTTTGAGGGCAGCCTGGGCAGCTTAGTGAGACTCAGGAACTTAGACTCTACTGCAAAATTTTAAAACAACCAAATAAAATAAAAAGGGGTGGGGTTGTAGCTAAGAAGTAGACCGCCCCTGGGTTCAATCCCCAGTACCAAAACAGACAAAACACACACACACACACACACACACACACACACACACACACACCTCACAGGGACCTTCTGCCACCAAGCTACACCACCAGCCTTTTTTATTTTTTATTTTGAAATAGGTTCCCACTAAATTGCCAAGGCTGGTCTCAGATTTGTGGTCCTCCTGCTTCAGCCTCCCAAGTCCCTGGAATTACAGGCAGGTGCCGCCACACCCAGCTAATATCTGACAATTATGATGTCCGTGTTACTGGCTCCTATCCATTCTCTGATGCTTCTGGTCATTGTTTCAGAGTGTACTTCTATTTACACAGGAAAAGAAAGCTTGCTGTCAAGCAGGGTGCCCTGTTAAGCCAGAGGCAGCCTCGCACATCTGGTGTTTACTGAGTCCCTTGATCTCACCAAGAGGCTGCGTGGATGGAACTGGAGACTATGATGTGAAGTGAGATTAGCCGGCGCAGACAGTGAAGGCTCATATGTTTTATTTCATAGGTGGGAGCTAGAAAGGAACAGGGAACTTCAGATAATGCAGAGACAGAACAGCAGAATGGTGGAAGGGGATTTGGGAAGGGAAAAGAAGCTGGAAGAAGAAGACAGGTCAAACCATCCCATGTACAACTGTATAGTGATAAAGGCCCGTTTCAATGTTATGAATAGGGAGGTGGAACAGCTTGGGATGGGAGGGAAATGCACCAGGTGCTGTGTGCAGCTGGGTTTCTATCGCACTAAACCTCAATGCAGTGTATGGTTACAATGCACCAAGAAAAGTATATTAGAAAATAAAAATTAAAAGCCCACATGGAATGAAGGCCCTGACCACCTAGGTTTATGTAAACAGGCTCTCTGTCGTTCACACCTCCACAAAACCCACCTAACAACCACTTCTCAGAACATACCCGTCACTAAGAGGTGCATAGCTGTGTTGTTATGTGTTACAAATTATGTTTAATCGCTACCAAATGAACTGGTTTGGCATATCACGGACCAGGATTCTAAAATGCCTAAAAACTGGAATATCAAAGTTAAGGTTTAAATACATGAAATACATAAAAGTCTTGCTTGTTTAATCTAAAACAGAGCTTTCATTCCCTGGGAGATTTATTCAAAAGTTACTGGTTAGTTATTATATTACTCAAACAAAGAAATGCCTAATGCTTGGGTTTGGAAGCTGTGTGTTTGTTGGTTGGTCGGTTGATTTTGTTTTTAAATAAAGGTCCAGAGTCACCTCTATCTAGGCTGGGAGCCCTGTCAGCTGGAGACAGAAGCGCTTGGGAGAAATGGCTCCTTCCCCTCCTCCTCCTCCTCCTCCTTCAGAAGCAAATACTTGGTTTTTGGACTAAACCAATTTAATCATTGATGGCTGTTAGTAAAAGAAAAGCTGTGTGATAGTCTAGACATTTCATTGGAAAAGCACCAGGGGCCTGTTCAGTGTAGTCCAAAAAAAGGGGGGGAGGGAGAGAGAGAGAGAAAAAGAGAGAGAAAGAGAGAGAGAGAAAGAGAGAGAGGGAGAGAGTATTTAGCACAGTTGACTTTTTTTTTCTCTGATGAAGAGAAGTTTAATCTCAGAAAACGAGGGGGGCAGGGAGCAGTTTAAAGCCCCAGCAGGTTTTGCTTCCAGCCCCGTTTCCATAGCACTGTGTCCAAGGTGTCCTTGACAAGATAGAGGGTTTTCTTGCAAGATTAGCAAGCGGCATGGCCAAATACTGTCTGCCAAAAACTAGTATCTGCCTGGTCCTCCCCAGATGGCTTCTGTAATATCCATGTTCCATGACTTTCATTTTGGCATACAAGTTTAGTTGTAAAATTAAAAAATATATATAAGGCATTCATCATGAGGCGGTTTTCTCTTTTGTCGGGGGCAAGAGTTTACTATTTTACATGATCAAAATCATTACTGCAAAGAAGCATGGTACAAAAACACCACAGTATACACGTGTGTCAAAAACTTCCACCTCGTCTCCTCGCCCTGATCTGCTCGCCGCCCCTCTGCCCTTCCACATCTCGCAGGAACGACCTTGGTCTAAAGGAAGGTCAAAAAGCTGGCGCAGACTTGAGTTGACCACGGGCCAGCCTGGTAGATTGTATTATAAATTGTATTATAAATTGCTCACCTCATCTGTTACATTTAAAAGCATCAGTTAATCCAATGTTTTATAGCAGATACAACAATTTAAAAATCCACGAACTTTTCTGCAAATTCTGGGCTCTGAGGTATTTCTTCCCCTTTCTTCCAGCCTTCTGCCTCTCTTCTCAACATTTTACCTACTCTGCTTTAAAACTTTAGCTTCAGCTAGAGTGTGGTGGCGCACGCTTGTAATCCCAGTCCTCAGGAGGCTGATACAGGAGGGTCGCAGGTTCTCAACCAGACTCAGCTATTTAGTGGGGCTCTTTGCAACTCAGTGAGACCCTGTTTCAAAGTAAAGAATAAAAAATAGAGTGGGGTGTATCTGAAGGTTGAATGCCCCTGAGTTCTATCCCCAGTACTGCAAAAAAAAAAAAAAAAAAAAAAAAAACCCTGCCACATTATCCCAGGCGTGTACTGAAAGCTGCTTACTGAGGGCTGCGACCCGGCCAGTGGCTTTTGATGTAGAGCTCTGAGCTCTGTTCAAACTGTCCTGAAAATTGAAATAATTTAAACAAGTGGTTCCCATTCACATTTTGCAGTGGCCCCTCAAATTATGTAAATATGTGTATACACAGCGGTACCTTCAACAGTGTCCATGTGTCCATGGACCAGGATGCTGGACCAAATCACCTGAAAACAAGATGCCAAACACATGGCCACGTTTCTTTCTTTTTCTTCATTGTGCTGAGGCTTGAACCTAGGAAAGTTCTACCTCTGCGCTACACCACAGTCCTTTTTATTTTTTTTTTTTGTTGTTGTTTTGAAACAAGGTCTCCCTAGGTTTCTGAAAGTCTCATTAAGTTGCTGATGCCACCTTGAACCTACAATCCTCCTGTTTCACCCCACAAGTACAGAGATTACGGACTTGCAGGTATGCACCACCACAGCCCGCAGCATCACCACCCCTGCGTGCACATCAGTAGTCACCCAAGGTGCGTGGGCCCCGAGATGAGAGCTGCTTTCATTCCAGCTCGTATCTTAGAGGACACCTTACAAACACAGAAAGCTTTTTAGGTAGCTTGCACCTTACAGGCTCATAGTACATACACACACATGTTTATTAACGAGAGTAAAAGCTCCAATCAAAGACCCACAGACTCAACTGCTCTGGCATCACTTCCACTGGGACTGATAATGCTGTTTCCCATTTCTAGAACTCTCATTGATTCTCTAACACCAGGCTGTCTCTTTATATGAACACATGCATTTAATAGCCTCTCTCTCTCTCTCTCTCTCTCTCTCTCTCTCTCTCATGTGCCTATTTTTCAAAAAGCTGTTACTAGATCACACAAGTAGATAAAAATTAGCCAGGCATGGTGGTACACACACGTAATCCCAGTACTTGAGAGGCCGAGACAGGAGGATTGCAGGTTTGAGGCCAGCCGCGCAACTTAGTAAGAACTAATTTCAAAATAAAAAAGGCTGGGGCTGAAACTCAGAATATCCCTGGTCTTGATTCCCAGGACAAAGTCAAACAAACAAACAAACAACAAATACTCTCTCCATTCTCTGCTTACTTGAGTTTGGAAGCCCTCCCTTTTAGAAGCTAAACATGGCCTTTTCACGGTCTTGACCAACCTCTAATTCCAACAAGTAGGTCACATTCAACTCACTTGACTTCCCAGCAGCTTTTGCCCAAAATGACCTTTTCCGTTCTTTTTTGTTGTTGTTTTGAAACAGGGTCTCACAAAGGGCCTCGCTAAGTAGCGGAGGCTGTGCACAAACCCAGTCCTCCAGTCTTGGCCTCCTGAATGCTGGGATTACAAGCATGCGCCACCACGCCCGGCCGATCTTTTCCATTCTTAAACCCTATCCCTTCTGTTCCCCATTCTCCGTACTTCATCCTCCATAGATCCCAGCGCACACATCCGTGACAGCACCACACAGTCTCCCTGCTTCCCTTCTGTGTCTCAGCAACTAGCTGTCAGGCTTCTTAAGATCCTAGAGTTTCACAGGAACCCATTTCCTACAGGCTAAGAGACCAGACCATGCATCCCCCAAACCCACAGCGGGAAGTGCGGGAAGGGGCATGCGTACCCCAAATACCAGCTGCAAACCCAGGAACGTGGAGGGTACTGAGTCAGGTCTTCCACCTGTGTGTCCAGCGTATCATGTTTCTTCGATATTTGAATATTAGTTAATGACGCGACTAGGCCCCAGTTACGTGAGTGGACAGACACCGAGGGTCATGGAGTTGATCAGTCTCAGTGATGGCCCAGTACTGCTTTGAGTAGAAGAGACGGATGAATTCCCGGGCTTTCCATTTTGTTTCCCAGCTCCAACACTCACAGAATTTAGCCAAGTTGGCCAAGCTCAGCACAAAGATCGCCAGGCTTATTAGAGAGATCATGCCTGCACCAGCAGTTTTCTGACACTACTTAAAGAGAACTCCAGGTTTTCCGTTCTGCATTCAAGTCTGGGAGGCCTTTGGTAACTGATTTCTGAGTCTGCAGTGCTTCTGTGTAACCCAGGGTTTCTGGCTTATTGCTAGGAGGGGAAAAACCTGAAGGGTTCCAGAGCAAAGCCAAGTCCCAGGAACAAGGTCCACGGAGCTGCTGCCCAGTGGATTCTCTAAAGCAAACCAGTGCAGGTCAGATTCCAGCCACACAAAAGCAGGCGCATGTCTGGAATCCAGGCCTCTCTTTTCTACCCCAAAGAATAAAATATCTTGGGTTTTATATTTGTTTTTTCAGTACTAGGGATGGAACGCAGGGGCATTCTACCTCTGAGTTGCACCCCCAACCTTATTTTGAAACATGGTCTCACTGAGGCAAAGGGCCTCACTAAGTAGCTGAGGCTGTCTGTGAATCGCGACCCTCCCTCCAGTCTTACAAGCATGCACCACCACACCCAGCTCCATCTCAAACTTTAATTACACCTGACTTCACCAAGGCCCACTTCCTGCTCTTGAGCCGCTGGACTTCAGTAGTTGAGGATGCTGTGCAGCTGATGTACCTCGCCCATGGAATGTGTTTCCGAGAGGTTTCTGCTCCTGATTCTGCCCCTCTTTGACTGCTGTGAATCAGAGAGACGTCCTACAACCCAGGGGGTTTCTGAAATCATACCCTGATCACCTGGTTCCCCATCCGCACCTCGCCCAACACTGGGTGTTACTATCCTCCCAACTCCAAACCCCCAGGTCCTCAGGCCAGGGCCCCATGCCTGGGAGTTGTCATCTGTGTAGTAAGAAATGCTGGAAATAAAGGGGACTTCAGATCAAGGAGAAAAGAGGCCAGTAGAACGATGGAAGGGAGGAGGGGAAGAGGGAGGATGGAGTAAGGGAGCCGGTGAAGTAACGCTGTGACCATCCATGCAGGTATCACTACCAATCTCGGTCACTTGTAGGAAAGAGCAGAGGCATGGGGGGGTGCCCACAGGAAACACGCCAGTCCTGTGTCCTCCTATGCCTGCATCACACGGAACCCCATACAATGCATACTTACATGCACCAATGAAAGTATGTTTCACAAAGCTGGGAGCTGAGGTTTTGAACTTTGAAAAAGAAATAAATGTCTCTTCTTTTTTTTTTGCCTTAGTGATGATATTCTGGGCACACCATCGAAAAAAAGGACCAGAGGGCAACTCCGATGGGTAGGAATCCCAATTTACCACAAAATATGGAGCTAATTCAGGAACCGGGGAGTTGGCAGGAGCAGGGGGCAAGGCTGAGCTGGGGCAGGACGCAGTCCCTGCGTGAGTGGTGGGGCGGGGTCAGAAGGAAAGGCACTTCTTAGGCAAGAGAGGCCCCCAGCAAAGTCGGCCATTGCTGCGAGGTAGAAGGCGGGAGGGCTCTGCACTGGAAGAGGAGCCCTCAGGATGGAGAGCAGTGCCTGGGGCAGAACCTGGAGGGATTGTGGAGGGACATGGCGGGTGGGCAGGGGTTGCACTCCAAGAGGTAAGTGGTGAGTGAGGAACTTTAGTGTGATTAGTCCAGCTGAAGTGGGGGCCGGATTAAGGGGAGGGACGCTGAACAGCACCTGGGACCTGTTAAGAGCAGCTGGTGGCCATTTACAGTACTAACAAAACACCCCCCCCCCCCAAAAAAAAAGGAGAGTTTATTTTCTCAATAGTGGGGATTGAAACCACCAGGGCTTTGCAAATGCTAGCCAAGCACTCAATCACTGAGCAATATCCCCAGCCCAATTAAGATATTGTTTAAAGAAAGGAAGGAAAATTCAGAAAGTCAAGTTGGATCAGGGATATATAAAAAAAGATGAAACCAAGGTTAACAAGAAAAAACAAAAAGGATAAAAGAAAAGGAAAGAAGGAAAGAAAGAGAGAGAGAGAAAGAAAGGAAGAGAGAGAGAGAGCGAAGACTCCTGGATGGATAGAAATGAAGGAGTTATCCTGAGAAGGAAAGAGTTCCTGTTCTGGGCCTGAGATAACAATTTAAACATCTTCTTAATGTCATCGTTGTGGAGAATTTCCTGACAATCTCAAGATGTCTTGGTCCAAGGGTTCAAAATGCAGGAAATAGGTCTGGGAATGAGAAACATGGCATGTCTCATAAATACTCGACCTATGGCTCACATTCCCACACGCCATCTAGGAAGCTGTCTGGCACAAGAATTTAAGTTTGCCTGCTGGGTCCACAGATAGGACTTCAAAGATGCCTCTGGAATGGAGAGATTAAAACTTCAAGTGGCTCATTTCAACTGGGTGCCTCTGGCTCGTAACCCCAGGACCTGGGAGGTTGAGATGGGAGGATCACAGGTTGGAGGTCAGCCACAGCAATTTAGTGAGACCTTGTTTCAAACTAAAAAAGGGCTGACGGTAGCCAGGCATGGTGGCCTGCGCTTGTGATCCCAGCATTTGGGAGGGCTGAAGTAGGAGGATCGCAGGTTCGCGGCCAGCGTCAGGTACTTAGTGAGTCCCTCTGCAACTTAGTGAGGACCCCGTTTCAAAATAAAGAATAAAATAATAGGGCTGAAGTATAGCTCAGTGATAGAACACCTTTGGGTTCAATTCCGAGTGCTGCATCAATCAATCAATAAAAGGATAATTAAGTGGTTGCTCTGGGCACTAATTATCCCCCTCTATATGAAGCATAAGATAATGCCATGAACCCAGATAGACAGGGCCAGGTGCTTCATGCTGCAGTAATTCCCTGACAGGCTTGTCCCAACAGAACCAAAGTTCATGACCATAACTAAATGGCCTCGTTAGGATTTTTTTCCTCCTCATTAATTTTGCAGTGCACTGATTTACTCGGTTGTTCTATGGATGTATGTTAGGATTTGAGAAATAAAACAAGTGTAAGAATAATTTGCAATCATGGAAATAAGCCACATACAGCTTTCTTTCTTTTGCGGGTCTGGAGATGGAACCCAGGGGCATTCTACCTGCGAGCTACACCCCAGCCCCAGTTTTTATTCTTTATTTTGAAACAGGATCTCACTAAATTGCAGAGGGCCGCACTAAGTAGCTGAGGCTGTCCACGAACCGCGATCCTCCTGTCTCAGCCTCCCGAGTGCTGGGATTACAAGCGTGCGCCGCCACGCCCGGCTCCATACAGCTTTCTTAAGAGACTGTGGTTCGTCTTGTTCATCTAAACATTTCTGCAGAACGTAACTAAGATCTACAGCTTAGGGTCCAGGTTTCAGAGCTCTGTGGAGCTGCCTCTGGTCAATGTTTATATTCAAGGTACGGGCTTGACTTTATTCATTAGGAATTCTTAAAAAACCGAGGTTTTCTATGTCTTCCATCATGTTCCAATAATAGATCATATTTACTGGCAAGCGCCTTAACACACTGCCCTTAACTTCAAACAGGATTATTCTCAAATTTGATCTCCTTACATCATAAATCTCCTAAAATATATATTTAAAAATTTTTTAGTCGGGCGTAGTGGTGGATGCTTGTAATCCTAGCATTTGGGAGGCTGAGACAGGAGGATCGTAGACAGCCTCAGCTACTTGGTGAGGCCCCTTGCAACTCAGACCCTGTTTCGAAATAAAGAAAAGCTGGGCGTGGTGGCACACTCTTGTAATCCCAGCGCTTAAGAGGAGCTTGGGAGGCGGAGACAGGAGGATCGCGCAGGTTGGAAGCCAGCCTCTCTGGCTTAAGAGACCCTGTTTCCAAATAAAAAGTATAAAATAGGTCTGGGAGTGTAGCCTGGAGGTAGAAGGGTTTCCAGGAACCCCAGTACCACCAAAAAATTAAGAAATTAAAAAAATAAAGAATAAAAAATAGGGTTGGGGGTGTAGCTCGGAGGTATAATACTCCTGGGATCTATCCCCAGTACCGCCAAAAAAAAAAAAAAAAATTCTTGCCAGGTACGGTGGCACACACCTATAAACCCAGTACTTGAGAGGCTAGGACAGGAGGATCACAGGTTCAAGGCCACCCTTAGCAACTTAGTGAGGCCCTCCAGCCACTTAGTGAGACCCTGTTTCAAAATAAAACAAAATAAAATAAATAGGACTGAGGCTGTAGTTCTGGGGCAGAATGCCCCAGGGCACACACACATACACACACAAAGTTCCAGGAAGAAACATCTGTAGAAGAAACTAAAAGCTGTGTTTATCCTCAAAAGAGGATAACTAAGTGCGACTCTTTTCTAAGCACTCTTTAGCACCCTTTGAATTTTGTACTATGGACATGGATTACCCATTCAAATTGAATTTTTTTTTTTTTTTTTTTTTTTTGGTGGTACTGGGGTTCCTGGAAGCCCTTCCACTTCCGGGCTACACTCCCAGACCTATTTTTACATTTTTTTTTATTTGGAAACAGGGTCTCCTAAGCCAACACGCGCGGCTGGCTTCGAACCTGCGCGCGATCCTCCTGTCTCTGCCTCCCAAGCGCGGGGATTACAAGCGTGTGCCACCAAGCCCGGCAAATTGAAATATTTTTAAAGCTACTCCTTCCAAAGTAGAGACAGTCATTTCACTTTAACTGCTCAATGATAAGCAGCTGGGAGCTTTGCAAAACAATAGGCCTGCAGATACAAGCAAAAGGGTACCTGCCCTTGAGAATCCCAAGGTGCTGCTGAAACTGACCAGGCAGCCATTTACTGAGCAAAGACAAATACCTTTGAGGATCAGGAGCACCGGGTGTGTAGGAAGGGGCACCTCACCAATATTTCACCAGAGGACTGGGGAGATCTCCCAGGGTTTAGGAATCCGGTGGGAGGAGGTGTAGGTATGCCCAAGATATTGACCCTCAGTACTTGAGGAGGTGTAGGTATGCCCAAGATATTGACCCTCAGCTCTGGGACAGGACATCTCGGGCCCAGCCTCCTTTCTTACTCACAAGCAAGTCACTGCCATTTTTAGTACGCATGTTACAAAGTAAGGGGTTTGGGGCAGTCTAGACCCATGGGGAGGTTGGGGACAGGAGAGTATTATGTGCTCAGACACCAGAGGAGGAGGCAAGTTTTTTGGGGGGAACATGAAGTAATTTGATAAGGAAATAGTGAGATGGGGGGTTTTAAACAAAGGTGGGTATAGTTATCAAGATGGTTTTTCTAAGCTGAGCATGGTAGCCCATACTTGAAATCCTAGGACTTGGGAGGCTGAGACCGGAGGCTCGCAGTTTTAAGGACAGAGTCAACAACTCAGCAAGACCCTGTTTCCAAGTTTAAAGAAATTAAAAATAGTCTTGGAGATGTGGCTTAGAGATTTAAAAAAAAAAAAACCCTGAGTTCAATCCCCATTAACACATATATAAACAAAAGGTCTTTCTAGAAAAAAATCACAGAGGTGGCGATTCAGAGGAAGGAGAAAATATGAAAGATGGACATTCTCGGAGACTTAGAAACGTCCCCATTTCCACAGCTGATCAAGGACACAGGTCTGGGCACTTTGCACACCACTATCTGATTCCAGTTCCCGACTCCGAATTTCCAGATGACTGTGCGTACAAGAGAACACAGTTTGGGAAAGGGTCTCCCTTTTATAGTTCTGTATAAACCACTAAGCATGGTGCCCATGGGCCATGCTGATGGAAGGGTGAACTGTCCTAGCCACTGTTTTAAAATGATTCTTGCTTTAGCTCATTTGATTGTTAAGATCCCTTCGGTTGGGCTCCATTACCACCCCCATTATACACATGGGGAGACTGAGAGGGTAAGTAACTCACCCAGCTGACTACAGCTAGTGAAGCCAGAAAATTTAACACCCGAAGCTGAAATATCTTCACTCATCATTTTGTTATAAAATTTACTGCACATGATAATGAACCACCGTGGGACTTTATGGATGAATCATTACAAAAATAGCAAGGTGCTTCAAGTATTAACATCTGGAAATTAGTGGCCACATAAAGATCTTATGATACTGTTTCATAAAGTAGCACTAGTCTAAGACGCCAGTGAACGGTTCACGTGTATATTTCATAGCCTTGTTGCGTTTGAATTCTGCAACTACAAAGTAGCCTATAAATTTAATGTCTGGAAAGGAAGACAGGAAAAAGACTGGGGGATGTAGAGGGTGCACATCCCCTTCATTAAGATCTTCATTACATGTTCCCTTGTTTATAACTCGTACAGTCAAAAGCTTTTGATTGACCCTTACTTAAAAAATACAGCTACAGAAAAAAAAGGAAAAAAAAAGCCACTGGGATCTCCAGCCGGGCTCATAGGGACCTACTAAGTCTGAATACTGTCACTTAGGAGAGCTGGTGCGTATTCCTCTGCCCACCGATATTTTTCCATCCTTGGGGTTTAAAACAGAGAACTGATGATGAGCCAATCTGCAAAGAGATTACAATTATTTGCATTGTTTGAATTATACTCTTTATTTCTAGAAGCACAAGCACTTTTGTGTGTGGTACGGGGGAAGGACCCAGGGATATTCTACTTCCAAGCCACACCCCTAACCCACTTTTTGAAACAGGGTCTCACCGAGTTGCAAAAGGCTTCACTAAGTAGCTGAGGCTGCCCTTGAACGGTGATCCTCCTGACTCAGCCTCCCAAATGCTGGGACTTCAAGAGTACTCCACCACGCCCAGTTTACACAGCACTTATTATGCAATGCTTAGAAACGGCTCACTTTAAATAGATTTCATATCAGTCATCAGGACATTTACTGGGAGTTGTAACGGAACTCAGCCAGGCTGCAGAAATGATAGAGAACTTCTAATAATCTGAATGTTATTAGATGATCCATTTTAAAAAAATATAAGCAACAGCCGGGCATGGTGGTGCTTGCCTGTAATCCTAGTGCTTGGGAGGCTGAGACAGGAGAATCACAGGTTCGCGGTCAGCCTCAGCTAACTAGTGAGGCCCTCTGCAACTTTGGGAGAGCCAGTTTCAAAATAAAGAATAAAAAACATACAGCTGGTGGGGGGCATAGCTCAGAGGTACAATGCCCCTGGGTTCAATTCCTGGTATCGCAAATTATATATATATATATACATATATATATAAACATATATATGATAGATAGATAGATGATAGATAACACACCTGTAATCTCAGCTATTTAGGAGGCTGGGGCAGGAGGATTGCTTGAGCCCAGGAGTTCAAGACCAGCCAGGGCAACATAGGCAGGCCCAGAGCGGCTAGGTGTATTATAACCAGCACAACACAACTAACTCAGAAATGATTCACAGGTCAGGGGTAGTTTATCGTGATCAAATCATACCATTTCAGTAGCCATTCATTCTATATATGGGGGACAAAACTATTCTTTAAAAATATCAAAACTCACCGGGCGTGGTGGCGCACCCTTGTAATCCCCGCGCTTGGGAGGCGGAGACAGGAGGATGGCGCAGGTTCGAAGCCAGCCGCACTGGCTTAAGAGACCCTGTTTCTAAATAAAAATATAAAATAGGTCTGGGAGTGTAGCCCGAGGTAGAAGGGCTTCCAGGACCCCAGCACCACCAAAATAAATAAATAAATAAATAAAACTCACCCCAAGGATGGCCCTTAGGAAGCGTGGTGGACTGTAAGGTATGGGCTAGGGACTATGAAATGCCATGAGAATAATTCAGAGGCTGCAGCCCTGGGTGGTTTTCCGCAGCCTCTCAAAGCAGGAAAGCCCCATGCGGCCCCACTTTCTCCAAACACCATTCAGAAGGGGCCCGGGCCAAGTGCAGAGCCCACAGGGGCACGGGAAACATTCAGAGCATCTCCAGTGGAAGGCTTTCAATTTCTTGAAACAATAAACTGAGGGAGCTGCTCTTACCCACCCTGTGGGAAGCGGGAATCTCCTTCACTTTCAACAAGCTGATAGATGCGAGTTCTGCTCCCAGAGTCAAAGGCTTCTCCGGGCAAAGCCGGCTTCTTTCTTTCTGTGATAACTATGTTAATTCCTCCTCTCCCAGCCCCAGCTCTGCCCGGAACAGAGGCTGAGCTATTCAGAGCTGCGTTTCCAGCTCGGTCCACTGCTTTCATCGGGAATGCTTGAATGAATGGGATGGTCTCGCCTGTGCGGAGCTCACAGCTCAGCACAAAACCCAAACACACATTTTTCCCACGAGGGTATTTTGAATACTACTTTTCTGCTGTTGTTGTTGTTCTGGAGATTGAAACTCCGGGGGCTTTCCACCTCAGAGCTACATCCCCAGCCTTTATTTATTCAGTTTTATTTTGAAACAGGGTCTAAGTTCCTGAGGTTGCACCAAGTTTCTGAGGCTGACCTCCAATCTTCAATCTCCTGTCTCAGCCTCCCAGTGCCTGGGATTACAGGCATGCACCAACGTGCTCAGCCTGCCAACTTTATTTATTTATTCATTTATTTTATTTATTTATTTATTTATTTACTTATTGCTGTACTGGGAATGGAACCCAGGGGCATTCTATCTCTAAGCTACACCCCTTGCCTTATTTTTTATTCTTTATTTTGAAACGGGGTCTCACTGAGTTGCCAAGGGCCTCACTAAGTAGCCGAGGCTGCCCAAGAACCGTGATCCTCCTGTCTCAGTCTCCCCGATGCTGGGATTGCAAGAGTATGCCACCACACCTGGCTCTGCCCACTACTTTTGACATGAACTTTTTTCAAAAGGAGATTTGCATTTGTGGGAATCTATCCATTGCTACGCACTGTATACTCTAAGATGTTTTCAGCAAAATATCTGTGACTGTCTAGACAGCAAGTACCTGGGAAGCCTTCACTGTGGGTGGCCAAGGGCACTGGGGATTGTGTGCAGATAGGGAAGGAGACTCTCTTTTTTGACAGGCAACCGAAAGTTGACTTTGGGTTTCTGTTCTCAAATCTTGCCAGGAGAGCCACCGTCCCGTGCAGCCGAGAGCCAGCCAAGTGTTTGCTTTCTCTGGGTTCCCTTAGCCCCCAGCGTGGGGGGTGAGCCCTTCTGCACACCCTCAGGGTCCTCATTGCCCCAGGCCGATGCTAAGTGGCGCTTTTCCACCAGTGATTCTCTCCTGCTAGTCCACGGGTGCCAGTGGCCCTGGAAGCCCGCCCTCCTCTCCTGAACAATGAGCGCTCCCGGCCCATTCATTGCGCGCCAGGGCCGCGGCCACGCCAGCCGCAGCTGCAGCCGGGGACTGAAATCAAACCGGAGTCCCCCTCCTCGCACCCACACCCCGTCCGCGCCACCCCCGGCGGTGCTGGCTCCCAAGGGGCTCCAGGATCACGAGGTCCTGCGGGAGCCAGGGTGTGTGACCCCCGAGAAAGCGCACGTAAGCCCGCCCCCCATCAGGACCCAAATCTAAAAACCCTCTTTGTTTCTTCCTGCACACTAAACTGCACACTAAAGTTAGCTCGCAATGCGCAAAACCCTCCCTCCCGGCACACTCCCTGCTCCCAAGTCACAGAAGGTCACACCTGCAAGGGCGCTGGTCAGCAAGACTGGCCATAACAAAAGAGCAGGCAGAAGCCGCTCTAACCAACACAGAAGCTCTGAGCCCCGGTGTGTGCCCTTCAGGTCCTCTGGCCGCGACCCTCTGCAGCCCAGCCCACACTCCAGGTAAAGCGACTTTGAAACACGGAACAGCCCAGCTGTCCACCTGTCTGGGCCCCGCATACCTTCCAATGGGGGAAAAAATCCTTTAAAACATTCCCCTTAGGCAAGGAGGAGATGGTCATCCGTGGCAAAGGGCAACCATCTTCCAAGAGGCCTGCGGGGCTGCAGTCAGAAGAAACTTAGAGCCAAAGGTTGGGGAAAGTGGCCAGGTCCCTTCTCCGGGCGCGGAGGGCGACCCCAGCTGGCTCTCCAGACCCTCGTGTCCGGGGCGAGGAAGCAGGACGCGCCCCCAGCCCCCGCAGCCCCAGGCCGGGCTGGCTTTGTCCCTCCGCGGGGCTCACCTCCCTGCTCTCCCTGCGCGCAGACCCACAGCAGCGCGGCCAGGAGCGCGGTCCCCCCGCCGCAGTCGCGCATCTCGCCGGCGCGCTTCTCCCCGCGTCCAGGCTGCTCGGGAAGATGGGAGTGTGTGGCCCGCTCAGCCCAGGCCCTGGGGATCACCACTCGCCAGGCCGGCCCCGCCCCCGCCCCGCCCCCCCACCCCTCACCCCCTGCACTTCCAAAAAAGGTTTGTAGGTCTCTGCCCTGTGGACCCTCCCCGCGCGGGGTGGCTGCTCGGTGGCCCCTGCCAGGCCAGGAACAGGACAGATAAACCACCAGGCATGCACCACCGCGCCTGGCTAAAAGACAGATATCTAAGTGGAATCGAACCAGAAATCTGCCCAAGAATAAAGTAAAAGGAAAAATGCAGGGATGGGCGTGGTTGTGCATTCCCGGGATCTCAGGGCTTGGGAGGCTGAGACTGAGAAGCTAGCGCAGGTTCAAGGGCACAAGGAAGCTAGACTGTGCAACCTAAGAAGATCTTGCTTCAAAATAAACCCCAAAAGAGCTGAGGTGTAGCTTGGAGGTAGAGTGCCCCTGGGTTCAACCCCCAGTAACACACACACACACACACACACACACACACACACACACACACACACACTCAGGAATCATGCTGCCTGGGATACATACCAGCTCCTACATTTGCTTAAGGATGTGACCTCCAGAAAATTACCTAACATTTTACCTCAGTTTCCCCACCTGTAACATGAGGATAACAATAAGTTCTACATCAAAAAGAGAGAAGCCAGGGACATGGTAAAGGCAAAAGTAAGGTTCTCAGCGCAGTATGGAGGAAGGCTTTGATAATTAGTTTTGTCTCTCATGTCCTCAGCACCCTTGAGGATTAGGGTCACTGTTTTCAGCCACTGTCAGACTGATGCGGGACTCTGACACAGGTGGGCACAGTTAAGTACCTTGTGGTTTTAAAAGGCTGGTGGGCAGCCGGGCGTGGTGGCGCACGCTTGTAATCCCAGCATGTAGGAGGCTGAGACAGGAGGATCACAGTTTGAGGACAGTCTCAGCTACTTAGTGAGGCCTTCTGCAACTTAGTGAGACCCTGTTTCAAACTAAAGAATTAAAAATAGGGCTGGGGGCGGGGGTGTCACTTGGAGGTAGAATGCCCCTGGGTTCATCCCCAGTACTGGAAAAAAGGCAGGTGGGTACATGCAAAGAGACAAATGGTCATCTGCCTTATGTTGTGTGTGTGTGTGTGTGTGTGTGTGTGTGTGTGTGTGGTGCTAGGGATGGAACCCAGGGCATTCTACCTCAGAGCTACACCCCAGCCCGATTAGTTTTTATTCTTTATTTTGAGACAAAGTCTAAGTCGCAGAGTACCTCACTAAGTAGCGGAGGCTGGCTGCAAACCTGCGATCCTCTTGTCTCAGCCTCCTAAGTACTGGGATGAGAAGCCTGTGCCACCAGGCCCTGCTGCCTGCTTATTTGTACAGAAAGAACCAGGCTTTCCAGCTTAGAGAGGGAGACTAAAAAGGCAGAGCTCCCGCCCTGTCCCCAAACCAAGGGGGGGGACAGAGGTTACAATAAAATAGAAATCAGCTATACAAAGAACTAAAAATATTTTTAAAAAAACTTTTTGGTAGTGAATCCGTAATTATGGGACTCGGTGGTTGTGTTTTTCTTTTATAGAGGAAGAGGAAACCCGTTGCAGGAGGCGAGAAGACAGCTGCTCAGAAGGACATGTAAACAGCACTTGTGCCCTGGACTCGGCAGGACATCCTTGCCTGCCGGTGTCTGGAACAATAAAACCCTTCAACAGGAAAGCTAGCTAGGCCGGGAAATCAAAGCCTGCCCATAAGAAATTTATAGCTGGACGTCGATTATCTGAAAAGCCAGAAGTATACGTTTCATGGCGGAGCTGGCCGCGGCTGCGCGCTGTGCCGTTGCTCTGCTGTGTTTTTGGAGGTGCTGCTCGTGGGCCATCGCGCGGGTCGCTGTGACGGGGCTTCCGTCTACTTAGTGTCCTGTTCTTCACTTGTTCCTGACAGAGCAAGTAGTCTAGAACATTCTACACTCTTGATTTTCCGAGACCTCCTTTATCCATCTTTACGTCCATCCAAAAGCCAACTTAAAGTCACACACACACACACACACACACACACACACATGCCTGGCATTGGTCTAGTGGCAAAGAAGATCGTCAAGTGATAGAAAAAAGACATTCCTAAGAAACAGGGGTCTTCGCCTGAATAGACGGTATTCTTCTATTCCAAGACACTTCACAGGACACAGAAAGAACTCACACAAAGTGGAGGGGATGTCCAGCAACATGGGGGAGTCAGAAGAGCAACGTCATGGGTCTAAAGTGTAGTAGCTAGCTGACTCTTAGAAGTGGGTTCCCAGCTGGGCGCGGTGGGCACGCTTGTCATCCCAGCATTCGGGAGGCTGAGACTGGAGGATCGCGGTTCGCGGACAGCCTCAGCTACTTAGTGAGGCCCTCTGCAACTCAGTGAGACCCGGTTTCAAAATAAAGAATAAAATAGGACAGGGGGTGTAGCTCGGAGGTCGAATGCCCCTGGGTTCCATCCCCAGACCCCAGACCCGCAAAAAAAAAAAGTGGGTTCCCTACTCTGAGCCTCAGTTCTGCTGTTTTGTATAATGTGAACATCTCTCTCTAGAAAAAGAAACTATTTCTACCAGACCCGGAAGCACTCGAAATGCAACGGACTCAGCAGCCCGTGCACTTGGGAGGCTGCAGCCGGAGGACTGCAAGGTCAAGGCCAGCTGCAGCAATTTAGTGAGATTCGGTGGCAAAATAAAAAATTAAATAGGACTGGGGATGTAGCTTAGAGATAGATTGCCTCTAGGTAGGGAGAAAGAAGAAAAGAAAGAAAGAAAGAAAGAGAAAAGAAATAAAAAGGAAGAGAGAAAAAAAGAGAAAAAGAATGAAAGACATTAGAGAGAGAAAGAATAAAAGAAATAAAGAGAAAAAGAAAGGAAAAGAAAATAAAGGAAGGAAGGAAAGAAGGAAGGAAGAAGAAAGAGGAAGAATCCTTGGGGCGTCTGCTTAGTCGGGCTGGCCCTAGCGAAGGCGGGGTGCCTCTTCGTGGCATCTCTTGAGGGCGTCCAGGAACCCCCTGTCTTGTTCCCGCACGGGCAGAGGTGGGCTTCTGTGGCACCTGCGCTCTCCTACACGGAAGGTCTCCTTGCCGCCGAGGCTTTCCACCCCTCCCGGCGTCCTGGAGCATTGCTAAGGGCTAAGGTGAGGGTAGCTTGGGTTCCTTGGGGACTGCTGGGCATGGCTGGGCCCTCACCATCTGGGAGCTGCCTTTTACAATCTGGGAACTTTGTTGCTAGTATTTTTAGGAGCAGCAGACTATTGTCTTGTCAAAGTGGCCTTATCTTGGCGATTTCGCTTTGTTTGGCTCCAGTTTCTTGGCATTTCCTGCTGACCAAGTCATCTCAGAAGCCGAGCTGATGTCTTAGCAGCCCAGTTTTTTCGGTATGTTATCTAACTCCTTTGGCTTTGAAGACTGGTTTACTTGTTAAATCCTTATTTTCTGGTATGGCTCCTAACCCCAAGAGACGACGAGCCAGCCTGGCTGTCATACTTCCCCTGAGAGGTTCTGCTCCATCTTCTCAAGATGTTTTTCATGGGTTTCCTGGTGCTCTCATGACTAGGTACTGGATATTTAAAAAGCCCTTTGCATCCATCTCTTACTCCACTTAAATCTCTAACCACGCCTGCCTCAGGACCTCACGGTGATGCCGAGTGTGGCTGGACAGCCGTGCTGCCCGGGTTGCTTCACCTCCGGCTCAGAGTCATTGTGTGGGCCGTTAGCTTACCTGGCCATCACAATCTCTTCTAGACCATCCACTGTGCACTGAGCAGGCCAGTCCTCCCAGTCAGTATCATTCCCTCTGTCTGTGATCCAGCCCACCCTTCCTTTCTCTACCACTGAATTCCTGATCATGCTTCAAGACCCAAATCAAACATCTCTCCTGATTTTGTGGTACTGGAGTTTGAACCCCAGGGCATTGTACCTCTGAGCTATACCTCAGCCCTATTTTATTTTTATTTTGAAACAGGAACTCTCTCAGTTCCTCGAGGATGACTCTAAGTTGTGGATTCTGGCCTCAAACCTGCAATCCTCCTGTTTCGGCTCTGCACATACTGGGATTACAGGTGTGCACCACCACGCCTGGCCTCCTAGGTAACCTTCTATGACCGAGTTCCAGAGCTCAGGGACCACTTGTCCCTTTACACACCACCAACATTCGACGCAGTGCAGTCTCTGCTGTAATCATCTTGCTGATTCCGTAAACACAGTTTCTCCATTAAACAAGGAACACGTGTTTCTTCTCATTTTATTGCCTTAACACTTCCCAGAGTATCTGAAACTTGACAAACATTTAGCGAATCTGGCTATCACGTAGCTTATTCGTAATTGTGTGATTGCTGTGTTCTGGGCATGTCATACAAACTACCTTCATGTGCCATAAAAACCCCAAGGTGGCAGAAAGTAACGAAGCCTCTGATGTACTAACTGTCCTGAGTTACCAGGGACCAAAGAGGACTCGGTCTACTTTCAACAAAGGAGAATCAACTAGAAAGACCACAGTGTGGCCGGGCAAGGAGGGTTCGTGCAATCCACAGGGACCTGGAGGGAGGGGCATGGAAAATCCTTACAGGAGGCAAGAGAGAGATGCCAGACAACAGAACCCACGGCCAAGGTCACCCTCCAGAATAGGAGAGCTGGCCGAGAAGGACTGGGAGGCGTCTGACCTTCAGACATTCCTGTGTGTCCTGGTTCACAGGCTCAAGGTTCCACACAAGGAGAGCTAGTGTCAGCTTGCAGTGTGAGCCCAAGGTGGGTGCAGGAAATACACTGACCCTTCTTGTTCATAGGAGGAATTAGGTGTTAGAAAGGGAATGGGGATTTTCTACAATGGGGGATTCTCTCCAAAAGAATAGAGCACAAAGAGAAGCTGGACAAAATCAAAACAGCAAATCCTTAGCCAGGCGTGGTGGTGCACACTTGTAATCCCAGTACTTGGGAGGCTAAGACAGGAGGATCCAGGTTTGCGGCCAGCCTCGGGTATTTAGTGAGACCCTCTGCAACTTAGTGAGACCTTGTTTCAAAATAAAAATAATAGAAATAGGGCAGAGGATATCGCTTGGAGAAAGAATGCTGCTAGGTTCGATTCCCCAGTAGTGCCAAAAAAAAAAAAAAGCCCAAATCCTTTTGTAGGGGGTCAGGAAGACCTTTATGGAGTGAAACTCCAACAGTCATTGGAGGATAGGGATCCAGTGAGCCGGCCTGTTCACGGGCATCACAGCAGCAGATTCGTACAACCATGGATGGGAAATGTGGCCTCACTGCTGACGTGTTAGGTAGGTAGGCCGACCATGCGGCATCTGTGCTGAACATACATGGACGTGTGTTTCTGATCATAATTCCCTAAATACAGCTCTGGCAGCTGTGCGCATGACATTTATATTGTATCGGGCGTCATAAGTGACCGAGAGGTGATTTAAGTGGCCCCGGAGGACGTGACAGGTTATATGGATATGCTATGCCATTTTAAGTGGGGCCCTGGAGCACCTCGGGCTTGGGTATCCACAGATGCTGACGGGTCCTGGGACCAGTGCCCTGTGGATACCGAGGAACGGCTGCAGTTTGAGGCAGAACAGGAAATAAAAGGCGGTGGGAATCGCGGCAGCCAGGGAATACGGACCCATTGGAAGTGCTCGCGTGGGGTGGGGGTGGGGGGACACAGGTCTGGTGGCTTCCTCCGTCAGTGCTGCCCCAAGAGCGGCCCGCCCCGACTCTGACAGCCGACAGCTTCCTGACAGTGCTGGGGTTTCCTCCCTCCCTAAGAAAAGCACACACACGCACACACACACACGCACGCACACACACACGCATGCACACACACACATGCACACACACGTGCACACACACGCACACACACACATGCACACACACACGCATGCACACACACACGCATGCACACACACACACACACGCACGCACGCACACACAGTGTGAGATCGGGCACCCCAAGTAGCAACCGAATGGAACAGATGGCGGAACCCAGAATTGGGGTCTTGTGGGATGAACTCTGACTTCTGAGGAGGAAGAGAGAACAGGGAGTAGACTGAGAACCTCTCCTGTTTCTCTGGACCACGCACTATTGCAAGGCCCAGTTGCTCCTGGACCCCTGCCCCCGAGGTCCAGCATGAGCAGGAGTCCGCCAGGCCTCGAGGTCTTTCTCGGCATCAGGGTCGTCGCCTATTGCTCCTTCTTTTTATGTTTATTTCTTTACTTATTTTGGTGCTAGGGGTTGAAAGCAGGGGCCTTTTGCCTCTGAGCTACAGCCCTCCAGCCCTCCAGCCCTCCAGACCTATTGGTTTTTTTTTTTTTTTTTTTTTTTGGAAACAGCCTAAGTTGCTGAGTCTGGCCTCAAACCTGAGCTCTTCCTGTCTCAGCCTCCTACATGCTCAGATGATAGGTGTGCGCCACCACACACGACATCCTTTTTTTTCTTTTTTTTTTTTTTGCGGTACTGGGGATGGAACCCAGGGGCATTCTGCCTCCGAGCTACACCTCCAGCCCTATTTTTTATTCTTTATCTTGAATCAGGGTCTCACGGAGTTGCGGAGGGCCTCACTAAGTAGCTGAGGCTGTCCATGAACCATGATCCTCCCCTCAGCCTCCCGGGATTACAAGCATGTGCCACCACTCCCAGCATCTTATCTCTCCTTACACTCCTCAGTTTACTTCTTCCAGCTTTCATGCATTTGCAGTTCTCAAGTAAAGCTCTGGAAATTTAACCATTGCGTCAGGATCTGCTTATGGAGAGTCTAGACCCTCTTGAATGGGCCAGGGAGTAAGAAGGAGGAAATGGGTTTACACAGCACCCTGATGGTACCATGGTGTAGACAGAAACCTAGAACCCCAGCAACTCAAGGGGCTGAGGCAGGAGGATCACAGATCCAAGGCCAGCCTTGGAAATTTAGTGAGACTGTGTCTCAAAAGGGCCAGGGGTGTCGCTGATGGCAGATATCCCCTGGGTTTAGTTCCCAGTACTGAAAAAAATAAAATAAAAAAAAAATGGGATGGGGGTTTGTAAGGGAGGGGGATACTGGTACTGAGGATTGAATCCAAAGACATTCTACATCCCAGTCACATCTGCAGTCCTATTTTATTTGTAATTTCAAAGCAGAGCCTTGGTAGGCTGCTGAAACTGGCCTCAAACCTGCACTTCTCCTGTATCAGCCTCCCATGTATTGGGGTTATAGGCATGGGCCATGATGCCTGGCTGCGATGAGAAATTTGAGCTAAAATAGATGCGATGTGTCTTAAGCAGAAAATTAAGATTTTCTTTCTTTTTCCCTTCCTTCCTTCTCTCTGTGTGTGTGTGTGTGTCTCTCTCTGTGTGTGTGTGTGTGTGTGTGTGTGTGTGTGTGTGTGTGTGTTACTGGGGATGGAACTGGAACCAGGGACATTCTACCTCTGAGCTACATCCCCAGCCCTATTTTTAATTCTTTATTTTGAAACAGGGTCTCACTGAGTTGCAAAGGGCCTCACTAAGTAACTGAGGCTGGCCAAGAACTGCGGTCCTCCTGTCTCAGCCTCGTGAATGCTGGGATTACAAGCATGCGCCACCACGCCTCGCCCTTCCTTCCTTCCTTCCCTCCTTCCCTCCTTCCCTCCCTCCCTCTCTCCTTCCTTCCTTCCTTCCTTCCTTCCCTCCCTCCCTCCCTCCCTCCTTCCTTCCTTCCTTCCTTCCCTCCTTCCCTCCCTCCCTCCCTCCCTCCTTCCTTCCTTCCAGTATCTGCTAGCAGTTGACCAGACAGAGTGGCATCAAGAGACATCAAAGGCGGGCGCTTGCCCCGCAGTGAGGTGGGGCAGAGGAAACCCTAAGTGGACGGCACGTGGGAACGGAGACAAGAATAACAAGCTCTCGAGAAGAAACGCGCCCTCAGCGCTAATTGGATACAGACCATATCGGAAACTGGGGATTTACATCTTTCTTTCTGTGGATGAAAAAAAGACCTAACAGGGAAGGTGAGCCCGTGGAGAGGAGAGTGAGGCAGCTTGACTGCTGCAGCTCTGATCTCCTGCGGTTAGAACAACAGCTGGGGATTCAAGGCAGATGACTTTCCCTCCACAGAGGCGGGTCTGGAGGAAATGGCAAGGAAACAGGGGCAGGCGGCTCCAGGACTGAGCCCCCGCACACGGAGCTGGTGCAGGAGATGGGGGCTGATCAGACAGTGCACCAGAAGGTTAGAGAGGAGACCGTGGCCGCGCACACGCGCGTTCCCAGTGCTTGGGAGGCTGAGACAGCAGGATCCCAGGTCTGCACCAGTGCTAGGAAACTTAGTGAGCTCCGCTTCAAAATGAAAACAGCTCAGCGTAGAGGTGCATACCTATAATCCTAGGACTTGGGAGGCTGAGACGAGAGGATCCCAGGTTCAAGGCCAGCCTTAGCAACTTACTAAGAACCCGTTTCAAAACAAAAGAAAAAGAAAAAAAGCTGGGCCGGGGGTATTGGTGCACGCCTGTAATTGTAGCACTTGGGAGGCTGAGACAGGAGGATCCCAGTTTGCCAACAACACTTGTTTTACTGAGCGCTGACAATGTTAGACACTGGACCCTGGCGTGCAAGCTGAGCATTACTCCTATTTTACAGGTAACAGCGCTGAGGATTGCAGAGCTTAACGAATCAGCTCAAGGTTGCACAGCTCCAGAGGCGTGGCAGTGAGTGTCCTGGCCCATTTTCTATTGCTCCGGCCTGAGATCCAGGTAAGTTACAAAGGAAGAGGCTGATTTCCTCTCGAGGCCCTGGAGGCTGGATAACCCAAGAGCTAGGAGTTGGGAAGACCTCCTGCTGTCCCCACTCAGCAGAAGCAGAGGGGCAGGGGGTCTGTGGGGGACGACAGAGCACAGGGGCACCCCTGCCAAGCAACATCCCCTCATGGCAGGAACAACCCACCTCAAAGAAAAATAAACGCATAGTCGCTCTTAATGTCCTGATTACCTCTGCACGCTCCGCCTCCTAAGACCTCCACAGCGACAATGTCAACATGGGTTTCAGAAGGATTGATGATATTCAAAGCATAGCCATGGTAGATTTTGCCATATGCCAAGCCACACCCAGACGTAATGGCGTGGAGCAATAACCCTGTATCTCTTCCCCACAAGGATCCGGTGAACTGGCGGATGGAGGGGCTCGGCTGTGAGCTCCTGGTCTCCTGGACTCATTCATGTGCCTGCAGTCAGCTCTAAGTTAGGCAATGAGGAGGTTTAAGCCGACTGCAGTGGTGCATAACTGTAATTCCAGTTTCTTGGGAGGCTGAAGCAGGAGGACTGCAAATTGAAGGCCAGCCTGAGTGACTTAGTGAAACTCTGACTCAAAAACTAAAAAGACTTAGGTGGTGAAGAATCCCTGGGTCCCAACTTCAGTGACAATAATCCAGCCAGTACGGGATCTGGGAGAAGCCACAGCTGGAACTCATGGACCCAGAACACAGGAGTCCACCATGCCCAGGGGCGCCGGCGGAGTAAGTAGAATCAGGACAACGGAGCCTGAGGAACAAGCCCAGAGTCGGCGCAGGGAGGTGATGGCACTTGGCAACACACGCCGCGGACAGCATTTCCTAGATCCAACATCGCGGGGTTTGCGGCATGCCGGATTCTGCCCTGAGGGTCCCTCTGCTTTATCTCCCACAGAAACCTGATAAAATAGGTATGCTCCTGACATCCTTTTCAATAACAAAGAAGTTATGAAATCCCTACATAGCTTAATCAAAGTAAAACTAGGCTCAAAGATGTACAGCTTGGAATCTGGAACAAAGGTCTACTTTAATGATTTTATTAATAGAAAGAAAAGATCTAAAGGGAAGGAGGGCAGGAATTAGGAGCCCAAGATGCCAAAGGTCGTGAACTTGGATCTAAAAGTCTATAAGAATAACGATGGATACTAATACAGAAGGTAGAAAAGAATGTAAACCAGGTCCCAAAAGACACAGTGAAATGCAGTGAAAAACAGAATAGAAACGACTATACAATAGAGATAGAAAAGTTCAAGGTGAACCCCAGAGAGGCGCATCGTCAGGATGTGACAGGTTATTTTGCAGAAATAAGCAACCCCCAAACCTCAGATGCTCAGAACAACAAAAGTATCTCCCTTGGTGTTTGCAGGTTGGCAGCCGTGTTTCTTAGGGACTCAAGCTAACAGAGACTTCCTTTAGCAAACATTTCCATCAGAATTGAGACGGGTAAAGAAGTGAGTCATAGAGCCGGGCGTGGTGGCGCACACTTGTCATCCCAGCATTCGGGAGGCTGAGACAGGAGGATCGCAGTTCTTGGCCAGCCTCAGCTACTTAGTGAGGCCCTTTGCAACTCAGTGAGACCCTGTTTCAAAATAAAGAATAAATATATCATGTGCTTTAAAGAGTTTTCATCTTCCCCCCTCCCATCCCCTTGGATAAAGGCTAACTGGGTGATGTGCGCATGTATATCTCCACAAGTTTTTTATTCTATTAAGATGTTTGACTACAATGCACCAATAAAAATATATTTAAAAAATAAAGGATAGAAAATAGGGCTGGGGGTGGAGATCAGAGGTAGAATGCCCCTGGGTTCCATCCCAAATACTGCAAAAAAAAGAGGTGACTAGAGTCAAGTTAGCTCTGGGCACTTGCCCAGGGCTCAGATGGGAACCACTTTAGAAAGCAAATCTTCCTGTTGTTAACGGGTATCTAAGTTATTCTCATCATGACTGTTCTTCAGTAGGGTTGGCTTTTATGTTTCCTGACCGCTAAGGCTGAAACAAAAATGGCTAAGAGCTACGTAGTTTTCATTTTCTAAACCGAGAAAGCATATATCTGCAGAGACAAACACCAAAGCTTAAGTAAATTCAAGAATGAACTTGCCGGGGCGTGGTGACACATGCTTGTAATCCCAGCATTTGGGAGACCGAGACAGGAGGATCACAGTTCATGAACAGCCTCATCTACTTAGTGAGGCCCTTTGAAACTCAGTGAGATCCTGTTTCATAATAAAGAATAAAAAACATGCCTGGGCGTGGTGGTGCACTCTTGTAATTCCCAGCATTAGGGAGGCAGAGACCGCAGTTCCTGGACAGCCTCAGCTAATTAGCGAGTTCCTTCCCAACTCAGTGAGACCCAGTTCCAAAAAGAAAAAGAAAAAATTAAGGACGGGGTATAGCTCAGAGATACAATGCCCCTGGGTTCCATCCCTGGTACCACACACACAAAAAAAAGGGCTAGGGATGTAGCTCAGAAGTAGAATTCTGATAGGTTCCATCCCCAGTACCGAAAAAAAAAAAAAAAAAACTTCTTATCTGTGGATTATCAGCATAATGGATAATAGACAATATTGGTAGGTACAGGTATTCAGGACCCAACATTTTTTAGTTGGATTCCCGATATTACCTTCTTTGAAGCCGGGCGAAGCTGCCCACGGCTGATTAACTCAGGAGGGCTTTCATGAAGAGAAATCAAGACAATGAGACGGGCTTGTTTGCTTTGTGGACTTACATTCCAAAGGTATCTAGGGCTAAGGAAGCCTGGGGAATGTGCTGAGTTTTCTGTTAGGTTATCTTTTTATCTTCCCTAGATGGCCGATGTTTCGAGTGGGCCTGTACCAGATCTCAGTTCATTTATGCCCAATTCCTTTACCTAGACCAACAGTGCATTGTGAGGGCCCGGGAGGAGCTGGGCGGGGCCCTATCTCATCCGGGAAGAGCAGGAGAGGTGGTCCAGGTCTAGATGGAACCGGGGACCGGCTGGGGCTCATTTAATGAAAACCATCGGTACGAGGCCGACTTCTTAAATTTCAGTACTGACATTAGAGAAACGAGCAAAACACATGGAGTGGGAGAAAATAAACATTTCCAGAGGAAAGCAGCACTCGTCCTCCTACCCGAGAGTTAGGCCAGAAACAGTCTCCCCTCGGAGCCAGGAGGGCCAGTCCCGCAGGCGGGGGTTGACAGTGAAATGGCCCACGTGGAGGGAAGGGGAAGGGAAGTTTAAGGAAGGTCACAGACCACATGTGCGGGTCAGGATGTCAGGGCTCAACTGCTCTTCCCTGGGCTGGCGCTCGCCGGAGAATTCTCTTGATGTGGGACTTTTGTTTGAAGAGCCAGTTTTCATTAACATTCCACGCTTTGGGTTATCCGGAATAGTTTAATAGGTGATTATTATTCACGAAAAGTTGCATTTTAATAATGATATGATTATGAGATTAATTTTTTTTGCAGTACTAGGGATAGAGCTCAGGGGCATTCTACCTCTGCCCTACTGCCCAGCCCTATTTTTTTATTCTTTTTTTTTTTTTTTTTTTTGAAACAGGGTCTCACTGAGTTGCAAAGGGCCTCACTAAGTAGCTGAGGCTGTCCATGAACTGTGATCCTCCAGTCTCAGCCTCCTGAATGCTGGGATTACAGGCCTGCACCCCCATGCCCAGCATGAAATTTATTTAAATAAGGGTATTTGCATTTTCCAAAACCTGCATCAGGATAACCCCAGAGAGAAGGCACTGCTGGTTATGATAGCCAGAGAACCCCAATTCAGTGCAGTTTAAGGGGGGGCTGTGTCTGAAAGGAAACGGGGCTCTTTCCACACTGAGAGTGACTCAGAATAAATCAAAGTTGGGAGGGTGACTCCATCCTGTTGGCCAGAGATCGGCTTAGCCTCAGGTTTCTGACACAATTCTAATCAGCATCACTGAGGTCTAATGGATAAGAACCGGCAAATTCAAGTGTACAGTTTAGTAACTTGACAGATGTACACAGTCTAGCCAATCTCACATTCATGAGAGAAAGCATTTTCCTCTCCATTTTTTTTCTTTCTCTCTCCCTCTCTTGCTTTCTTTTCTGTAGTTAGTTCTCCCAACACTTGTGTGTGTGCGTGTGCGTGTGTGTGTGTGTGTGTTACTGAGGGTTGAACCCAGGGGCATTCTACCTCTGCACTACACCCCCAGCCCTATTTATTATTCTTTATTTTGAAACAGGGTCTCATGAAGTTGCCGAGGGCCTCTCTAAGTAGCTGAAGCTGGCCGCGAACCCGGATCCTCTGTCTCAGCCTTAGGAGTATTGGCTTTTTTTTTTTTTTTTTCAATCTAACAACTTGTCACTTTTGGAGCCTGTATATAATTTACAGATGGTGCAGCTATCATTATACCCGGTGTAAATGTACCTCCTTTTCTTAAAATAAAATTTAAAACTGGGAAAAGTAAAACCTTTTACTTCGCTCACAAATTTGGCTTATTTAGTGTTATATTTTCTATTGGGAAAATCTAAATTTTCATCGTTCATTTACCTTTGTTTTTTCTCCACAGGTCTGGGGATTAAAAACAGGGGCATTCTTCCTCCCTGTATCTGAGCCACATCCCTGGACCTATTTTATTCTTTTATTTGAAACAGAGTCTGGAAATAGACCATATTCTGTACTAGATAACACGTCTTGCTGGGCGTGGTGGCACACTCTTGTAATCCCGGCATTCGGGAGCCTGAGACAGGAGGATTGTGGTTCGAGGACAGCCTCAGCTACTTAGTGAGGCTCTCTGCAACTCAGTGAGACCCGGTTTCAAAATTAAAAATTAAAAATAGGGCAGGCGTTATAGCTTAGAGGTTGAATGCCCTTCAGTTCCATCCCCAGACCCCAGACCCACAAAAAAAAAAAGAGAAAAAAACAAGTCACAATATGTTGCTGAGACGGGCCTCAAACCAGTGATTCTCCTGTCTCAGCCTCCTAAATACTGGGATTGCAAACGTAAGCCACTACACCTGGTAAGGGTTTCTTCTAACACATCTTTATTGCTGATCTGCTGGGAATGAACCTTCTCAGCTGTGTTCGTGGGGAGAAGTTTTCATTTTCGTTGTTCAATGAACTTCCATGGGATTAGACTCCTAGGTGGACAGCTGTTTTATTTCAGTACTTTAAGAACTGTGATCTATTGTCTCCAGCTTTAATACCTCTGGATTCAGAGTCTGCTGTAATTCTTTCCCCCCTCTGTATATAATATATCTTGGTTTTCTGCCTGTACGATTTTGTATTTATTTCTGGTTTTCAGCAGTTTGATTATGATTAATCTTGATGTCCTTTTTTTACATATATTTATTTTACTCAGCGTTCACTAAGATACTTTAATTTATTTGTGCATAGCTTTAATCAAATTGGGAAATTGGATGCCACCATACCTGGTCTCTTTCTTTTCTTTTTCCTTCCTTCCTTCCTTCCTTCCTTCCTTCCTTCCTTCCTTCCTTTATTTTTTGGTGCTGGTGCGGATCAAACCCACTACTCAGGAACATTCTACCTGTAAGCAACATCTCAGTCCTATTTTATTTTTTATTCAGAAACAGTGTTTTGCTAAGTTTCCGAGCCTGGTCTCGAACATGGAATTTTCCTACCTCAGTCTTCCATATCCTGAGGTTATAGATGTATGCCACCATACCCAGTCTCCACGGAACTTTATAATCTACAAAGTTTTGCCACGTTTGTTCTCTAAGACCCTCTAGGTGTCCAAACGGCTCAGGGTCTGTTTTACAGATGACAGAATTGAGGCTTTCTGAGTTCCCAGCAACTGTGTTCTGGACAGCGAGTGCACTCTGCTTAGGGTCTCAACCTAGGTGTGGGCAGGGTTGAGCTCCCATCTGGAAATGTGGGGGGCAGAGGAAAGTGGCTTTCAGGTTCATTTAGCCCACAGGCAGAATGCGTTTCCAAAAGCCTTGTTCTGAGCAGACTTACACGGTAGACAACAGCGCAGACATGGCCTCAGCCATTTATTTTTTTCATTTTTATACACTACTGGTGCGTCATAGTCTCACAGCGCAATGCAGTTCCCAGTGATGGTGCC
Organism: Muscardinus avellanarius; assembly: GCF_963383645.1. Taxonomy (NCBI): domain Eukaryota; kingdom Metazoa; phylum Chordata; class Mammalia; order Rodentia; family Gliridae; genus Muscardinus; species Muscardinus avellanarius. The sequence continues at coordinate 60,721,604 of NC_137803.1, forward strand.
ATGCACGCACCCGCCTCCCTCGACCCTTTGTCCCCCTTCCAGCCTGGCGATGCTGTTCCACTCTTTTACTTTTTTTAAGCTAGGAATTTTGATATCAGGAGGATTCTACCTCTGAGCTGGATCACTGCACCATTTTTATTTGATTGCAGTAGTGGAGATTGAACCCAAGGGCATTTTGTCTCCAAGCTACATCTCCAGCCCTATTTTTTTTTTTTTTTTTCGGTACTGGGGATGGAATCCAGGGGCATTCTAACTCTGAGCTCCATGCCCAGCCTGATTTTTTTATTCTTTATTTTGAAACAGGGTCTCACGAAGTAGCAGAAGGCCTCACTAAGTAGCTGAGGCTGTCTGCAAACTGGGATCCTCCTATCTCAGCCTCCCAAATGCTGGGATTACAAGAGTGCACCACCATGCCCACCTCCCAGCCCTATTTTTTATTCTTTTTTGGGGGGGAGGGGAGTACTGGGGTTCCTGGAAGCCCTTCTACCTCCGGGCTGCACTCCCAGACCTATTTTATATTTTTATTTAGAAACAGGGTCTCCGAAGCCAGCACACGTGGCTGGCTTCGAACCTGTGCGATCCTCCTGTCTCCACCTCCCAAGCGTGGGGATGACAAGCGTGCGCCACCACGCCCGGCTTTTTATTCTTCATTTTTAAAACAGGGCCTCACTAAGTCACAGAGGGCCTCACTAAGTAGCTGAGGCTCACTGTGAACCTATGATCCTCCTGTCTCAGCCTCCCAAGTATTGAGATTACAAGTGTGCGCCACCACGCCTGGCTCCATTTTTCATTTTTTAAAATCTTGAAACAGAGTCTCACTAACTCACTGAGATTGATCTCAAGGCTGCGATTCCTCCTGTCTCAGTCTCCAAGCACTAGAATTACAGGCGTGCATCACCATGCCCAGCTACTCTCTTTCACTTGGTTAACATTTCTTTTTTTGGTACTGGGAACTGAACCCAGAAGCATTTTACCTCTCAGCCACACCCCCGCTCTATTTTATTTTTTATTCCAAAACAGGGTCTCATGAGGCTGGGAGAGACGGCACTTTGCACGGAATCATTGTCTGTGTGACTCAGTTGCCCTCCCTTCCCGCAGGTTGGACCCAGGTCTGTGGCATGGAGCCCCCGCCTCTGGTGGCTCTTTCTAATGCGGCCAGCCCCATCCTGAGTCACTCTGATGAGAGGCACCAGCAGGTTATCCCAGTCTCACTGTCATCAGAGACCATCAGGTATGGTCCCCTCACCTACCAGGGCAACAGAGAACGTCCAGGCACTCTACACATGCCAAGGGTCGAGGTTACCTCCCAGGAATTGGGGACAAAGGCCATGAGAATTCTGTGTGTGTGTGTGTGTGTGTGTGTGTGTGTGTGTGTGTGTGTGTGTGTGTGTGTGTGTTTGGGGGGTACTGGGGATTGAATCTAGGGGTACCCTATCCCTATACCCTCAGCCCTATTTTTAGTTTTTGATGTACTGGGGATGGAACCCAGGGGCATTCTACTTTCAAGCTATACCCCAGCCCTATTTATATTCATTTCTTTGGGAACAGGGTCTCACTGAGTTGCAAAGGGCCTCACTAAGTAGCTGAGCCTGTGCTCGAATGGAGATCCTCCTGTCTCAGCCTCCTGAATGCTGGGATTATAAGCGTGTGCCACCATGCCTGCTTTTATTTTTTGTTTTGAAACAAGGTGTCACTAAATCGCTGAAGGCCTCGCCGAGTTGCTGAGGCTGGTCTCAAACCTGCGATTCTCCTCTCCCTGGTTCCCAAGAACTGGGATTACAGGCGTGAGCCGCCATGCTGGTTTAGCCAAATACTTTATTACCCATATGGTAAGATGTAAAATGCTTACAGCATCATGTTCTGAGAAAAAAATTAAGCATATGGCCACTTTACTGGATATTGTGGCACATGCCTGTAGCCCTAGGGACTTGGGAGCCTGTAGCAGGAAGATCTCAAGTTCAAGCCAGCCTGGGCAACTTAGCAAGACCCTGTCTCAAAGTCAAAACTAAAAAGGGCTGGGGGTGAAGCTCAGGGGTAGAGTACCCATGGTTGTCCTCCCCAACACCTCTGCTGCCATAGCAATAATAATAATAACAATGAGATAACACTAAGGGGGCTATTTTGAACTCCCTTTTTTCTGGTGATTCTTTTAGCTGAACGACTTCTGGGCAGGGCACCTGTTTTGCTGCTACCTGGTTACCTTTGGAGACGTCTTCGTCAGATGCTAACATTCTACCAGTTACGTCTGAATGTCAGTCTAGACTTGTCCTCTCTACCTTAAATGCATTGAACTTTTAACATCTATGAAGATATACATTTTTGTATACACAGCAACAGAAGTACAAATGTCATTGACGACTGAATATTAAAATGTTAACTTGCACAAGCTTGTAGCTATGTCTTTAATTTTCTTAGAATAACTTTCTAAAGTGAGATTCTGGTGTTGGAAAATACATGCATTTTTTATGAAGCAGTCAACTTGGAGTAGCAGTTACTCAAAAAAATTAAGCACAGAATTATAAATGATCTAGCAATTCCGGTTCAAGATGTATGCCCAAGGAAATTGAAAGCAGAGAATCATGCAGATATATATATATATATATATATAGATAGATAGATAGATAGATAGATAGATAGATATAGATATAGATATAGATATAGATGTATTTTGGTGGTACTGGGGTTCCTGGAAGCCCTTCTATATCCGGGCTACACTCCCAGACCTATTTTTTTATTTTTTTATTTTTGGAAACAGGGTCTCTTAAGCCAGCACAGCTGGCTTCGAACCTGCGCGATCTTCCTGTCTCCGCCTCCCAAGGGCGGGGATTACAAGCGTGCACCACCATGCCCGGCATCATGCAGATCTTTGTACATCAGTGTTCATAGCAGCATAATTCACAGTGGTCACAGGTGGAAAGAAGCCAAATGCGCATTGATGGATGAATAGTTAAACAAATTGTGGTATCCATGCATCTACATACAACGGAATACTATCCATCCTTCAAAAGAAAGGAAGCCAGGCGCGGTGGCGCACGCCTGTAATCCCAGTACTTGAGAGGCTGAGACAGGATCACAGGTTCAAGGACAGCTTCAGCAGCTCAGCAAGACCTTGTTTCAAAATAAAAAGTAAAATAGAGATGGGGTATAGCTCAGAGGTAGAATGACTCTGGGTTCAATCCCCAGTATAAACAAAACAAAACAAAACAAACAAACAAAAAGGCGGGATGAAGGAAACTGAAACATTCTGTAGCACGGATGAACTTGAAGGACAGATACTGTGTGATTCCACCATATGGGTACCTAGAGTAAGCCAGCTCAAGGAGAAGGAGGTGCAATGGTGATTGCCAGGAGCTGGATGGAGGGAGAAGAGGAATTATTGTTTAAAGGGTGCAGGGTTTCTGTTCTATATGGTGAAATTTCCAGACATGGAGAATGGTCATGGTCACAGAGCCATGTGAGTGCACTTAACGGCATTGAAGTGTACACCTAAAGTGCTAATTTTTGTTATTTCTTATTTATGCAAAATTTAATGCAAATACTTAAATAATAAATTTGCATTAACTTTTATGTATATTTGGCCACAATAAAAAGTACATGCATTTCTTACAGCTTGATGTATATGGGCAAATTGCTTCCTCCAAAAACATTTTCCTAGGGGTTCAGGAGTAGCTCAGTGGTCGAGCGCAGGCTGAGCATGTGTGAGCCCTGGGTTTGACCCCTAGCACACAAGTGAAAAACGTTACACCACTGACCATCTTCTAAGGTTCCTACAAACCAGCCTGAGCAAATCTTAAATGTGATACATCGTTAGGATGCCTCAGTGCAGCAGTCAATGGATTTTGAAAAGGAGCCGGATGTGGTGATGTGCGCCTGCAATCCTGGGACCTGAGAGCCTGAAACAGGAGGATCGCAGATGTAAGGCCAGCCTCAATAATTTAGTGAGATGCTCAGCAGTTCAGTGAGACTCTGTTTCAAGATAAAAAATAAAATATGGATGGGAGTATAGCTCAGAGGTAGAAGGCCCTAAGTTCAATCCTCAGTACAGAAAAAGAGAGATAGAGATAGAGGAGAGGGGGAGAAGAAGAAGGAGGAGGAGGAGGAGGAGGAGGAGGAAGTGGAGGAGGAGGAGGAAGAGAAAGAGGGAGAGAGAGATGGAGAGTTGGAAGGAAGAAAAAAGGAAGAGAGGGAAGGAAAGAAGGAAGGAAGGAAGGCCATTTAAGGAGATGTGTTACCCAGCGGGTCAGAGCTCCAGCAAAAGCTCAATTGATGCACATTGAGGGCATCCTGGAAAAGATCTCATGGAGCCACCGTGCCTTGGGATGTCAGTTGGAAGGAACAAGGATGAAAACTTACAGCTACTTCTCTCCTTGACCCCTGGGGGCTGACATCCTTGTCTTTAGCAGCAGAGAGCACTGCTCAGAGAGCTGGATCCGTACCCAAAAAGCATGAGCAAGCCCAGGAGGACAGGGGCCCTTCGGGTGGAGCTGGCCCTCAGCTCAAGGCAGCCACGGCCAAGGTGCCTGCAGAGCCAAGAAGCCAGCCACGCCCGCACTGCCCTAGCTTTCCATGGAGTTGAGCCGGAGCGTTCCACCTCCCAGATACACCCCTATCCTTTTAATTTTTTGTTTGTTTGTTTGTTTAGACATAGGATCTCTCTAGGTTGCTGAGAGTTTTGCTATTGGCTGAGGCTCTCCTCCGATCTGCGATCCTCCTATCTCAGTCTCCCCAGTACTGGGATTACAGGCGTACACCAGCTCACCAACTGGCCGTATTTATTAATGCTGAAGAGTAACCTTTAATCGAAGTGCTATTTTTGTATTTGGTGCAAAAAAATAGAGACAAGTATATATATATATACATGTATTGTGAATATATATATATATATATATATATGTATATATATATGTACTGTGTGTCTCTCTCTATATAGAGATATACACACATGTGTGTACGTGTGTTTGTTGTGTGTGTGTATACAAGTATATACCGGTATAATATGTCTTACAGCTCTAATACTGTCCTTCACTGCTGCTTGGGATGTTTACTCTTTTACAGATGAGGAAATTATTCGAGAAGTCTACCTCCACCATTTCCTAGATTTTAATTAAATTACTGATGGCCACCCCCCAATAGTGGAGGAGACCATGGAGACCTGAGACCAGAGAGAAGGAGAGGGAGGATGGAGCTGGAATGTGGGCGGCGCTGACCCAGGATCTCCTGGAGCTGGGTGCAACTGGCTTGCTGGGCTCCAACCTGGACCCTGGACGCCCGCTTTGTCTTCTGAGAGTGTGCTTGGTGGTGGCTCAGTGGCGGCTCAGCTGTGAAAGGGAGGGATGGAGAGAGATAGGAAGAAGGGCATCTTCAGGGGAGGTGCCATGTAGTGCATGGTATGCACGCATCCCTGTTTTCTAACTAAACAGAATGTGAGGTGTGGGGCAAGGGCGTTGTCAAAAGTGGCAATTCTTACAATCCCCGTAGAAGTGGCTGGCCATATCTTTATTTATTTTTTTTTTTTGTATTGAGGATTGAACTAGGGGCATTCTGCCTCCAAGCTACATCCTCAGCCCTTTTTATTTTATTTCTATTTTGAAATCATTTTAATTTGCCGAGGGTCTCACTAAATTACTGGGGCTGACCCCAAACCTCCCATCCTGTCTCAGCCTCCCCAGTCCTGGGATTACAGGAATGTGTCACCACACTGGACTTTGCCTTATCTGTTGGTAAAAGCCCTCCCAGAGCAAACCAAGGCTCTCTTTTAAGATAAGAAGATAGACTTTATCACGGCTAGGGCTTGGTTTAGTTCTAACTTCAAGACCAGGACTTGGTGTGGCTCTAACTTCAAGAGGGCCGGCATGCTGGAGCAGGGCGTGGGACGGCTGTGGACTCAGTGGGCCTCCTTCTGGAAGAGCCCTGAGCTCCCTTGTTCTGTTCATTTAAAAATCAGATAAAGAAAATGTGTGGTGTGCGCACAATGGGACTTTACTCAGCCATAAAGAACAAAATGATGTCATTTTCAGAAAAATGGATAGAACTGGGGCGTTTTATGCTAAGTAAAATCAGCCCGTTTCAGAAAATCAATGATCTTGTGTTTTCCCGCATATGTAGAAACCAGAGAGAAAATAGGAAACAGAAGCCACTTCAGATAAATGAGGGGAGAGACCAGAAAAATGATGGAAGGGGCTGGGGAAGGAGGAGAAGGAGAGAGAGAGGTACAAAGAGCTGATGAAGGAACCCTTCCAACATGCAATCATCACTACCCATCTCTGGGGTAGGAGCAGAAAGGAACACACCAAGACCTGGTGCATGGATGCCTGGATCACTTTGAATCTCATAATGATGAATAATCACAATACGCAAATAAAAATAAAAATCAATCATCCTTAGGGCCGGGCATGGTGGTGCACGCTTGTAATCCCTACACTTGGGAGGTGGAGACAGGAGGATCGCACTGGTTCGAAGCCAGCCCCACTGGCTTAAGAGACCCTATTTCCAAAAATAAAAAAAAAGTATAAAATAGGTTTGGGAGTGTATCCCAGAGGTAGAAGGGCTTCCAGGAACCCCAGTACCACAAAAAAGAGAAAAGAAAAGAAAATGATGAAAAATCAATCATCCTTTGTACTTCTTACCTCCCCTTTTTGTTCTTAGAACTGGATATCAAACACAGGGGCTGTTCTACCTGTGAGCTACGCTCCCAGCCCTATTTTAATTTCTTATATTCAAACAGGGTCTCTCTAAGTTGCTGAGGGTAAGGTGATGCACCTGTGATCCTCCTGTTTCAGTCTCCCAAGTACTGGGATTACAGGAGTGCACACCACACCCGGCTATGCCCGGCTTCCCTGTCCCTTGGAGGGGGTGAGCATTTTGGAGAGCCGGCTGTGGTAGCATCCTGACCTTGCAGTGCTGCCCCAGCGGCAGGACCTCTGGCGTGCCTGTGGAGAAGCAATAGGGGGTTGAGGGGTCCTCGAAAGGTCTGGGTTGGATGGGTGGATGTGGACAAGTTCTATGTGGCCAGTGAGTGAGACCAGGATCCGCACCAGGAAGAGGTGCTGGCAGCAGAGGCACCAGGGCGGCGTGGGGAGGCAGGAGGGCCACGGCCTTTATCACCCGTACTGTATCATTCCTTTTTTCTCTCTTCCTTTCTCTTTCCTTTTCTTTACATTTTTCTTTTCTCCTCTTCCTCCCTCTACCTCCTCCTCCCTCTTACTCTTCCTTCTCCTTTTCTTCTTCATTTCTTTTTTTTCCCCTTTGATAGTGGGATTGAACCCAAGGGCACTCTACTTCCAAGCTACACCCACAGCCCTGTTTTATTTTATTTTTTGTTATGAAACAGGGTCTTGCTAGGTTGCTGAAGGTCTCACTAGGTTGCTGAGGTGGGGCTCAAACCCACGATCTTCCTATCTCAGCCTCCAAGCACAAGGATGATAGGTGTGCGCCATCATGCCAAGCTGGCCTAGACTGTTTCTGCAGTAGCCTGCGTCTGCTGGCCCACAGCGAGGTGCTCACCACAGTGCATGGCTCCTCCTTTGTCCTTCTTCTGGATATCAGCTATGATCCTGTGGCAGGACGAAACCTTAGGAAGCTGGTTTTCTGGTGTGTTCCCATGTTAGTGACAATAAAGTGAGCCCTGGATGAGCTGGCACGGAGCTCCGCCCTGCCGCCGCCCGCTGCGGGCTGTACCCAACCAGCTAGGTCATAGCTCTGAGCTGAAGTTTTTCTTATTTGTCAAAGAGGACTAACGATGCTTATTTTGCTATTATATGTGATATATGTAAGTATTTAATATACAGTAAATAAGCAGAAGTTTCCTCTTGTTAGTACCCAAATCTGTGTCTCAGTGATCTATGCTTATAACTCCATCTACAGCCCTATCTACACGACTCTACATGTGTGGAGTGAAGTTGTTTGTTCAACAGATTTATTGAGTTATGAGTTGTTTACAAAACTCAATGACTTTTAGTACACGTAAGAGTGATGCGACTATCACCACATTCTAACATTATTATAAAGTTATGACATTCTAATGTTAGAACATTTCCATCACTTCTAGGGCCATATGCATTCAACTACAATTAATTTACTTTAAGGCTTTAATACATTTATTTTGGTGTGTTAGTTGTCAGCTTTTCGGTACTATGATAAATGGCTGAGGTCATCAACTTACAAAGATAAAAGGTTTATTATGGTCACAATTTGGAAGTTTCAGCCCACCCGCCTATTGGCCCTGTTTATCTCGGGAGTGGGGCAAGACAGCTCATCATGGTGGGAGTGGGAGTGTGGGGTGAAGTAAAGCTGGTCGCCTCGTGGCAACCGAGAAACTGTTTAGCAGAAAAGGAAGAGACTGGGTTCCCACAATCCTCCTGTGGGCCATGGCCCCAGGGACCTCAAAGCTCCCTCTAGGTCCTACCTCTTGGAGTCCCACCACCTTCCAGCAGCACCGTGGGCTGGTGAGCAGCCTTTAACGCAGGGGGACACTCCAGATCCAAACCGAGCAGTAGAAATTCCTGCAAGTCACACCTAAACTCTCCCCTGTAAAAACAGAAAATAATCGAGGTTAGGTTTTACCAGATCAATCTCAAATTTCATTTGTAGTCTACCTTTTCAGTTTTGCCAAAATAGCTATATTCCCACAAAGCAATTTTCTGTGACGCGAAGGCAGGAGACGGAGGCTGAGATGCGGCATCGTCCTCCACTGGGCAGCAGCTGCACCACAGCCACCTGGAGTCCAGGAAAAGGCTTTGGAGACGATGCTCCACAGAGACCAAGGCTCTTCCAGCTGAAGCTTAACATAAAGTTCTAACTTCTATGAATCGGCCAAGTGAAGGTCTTCTATTGAAAGAGTTCAAGTGAAATTCAGTGGATTCAATCTTCAACTTTAAAGCCCCGCGTGGTGGCGCACACTTGTCATCCCAGCATTCGGGAGGCCGAGACAGGAGGATCGCCGTTCGTGGCCAGCCTCAGCTGTTTAATGAGGCCCTTAGCCACTCAGTGAGACCCTGTTTCAAAATAAAGAATAAAAAATAGGGCTGGGGGTGTAGTTTGGAGGTAGAGTGCCCTGGGTTCCATCCCCAGTACTGCAAAAAAAAAAACCAAAAAAAAAAAACCCACAACTTTTTTTTAATTTTAATTTTTATGTGTATCATATTGGAAATGGCATACATTCAGACAGTGAAAAATAGTCAACTTCAGTGACCTACAGAAATAAATTTAGATTTCTTTGCAGCCCAATTTTTAAAAAAATCCTTAAATATAATTAAAAATGTGATGTTAACTAAAATAATTATGAAAAATGAAAATAATTTTTATTCTTGAGCAAGGCTTTTAATTCAAGAACTTAAAATTATCTTAGAATTTTATATAAAAAAATTAAAAAGTGACTACTTTGTTTTGTCTTCATCTGTTATAGTGAATCTAGTGAAAATTTCAGAATCTGCACCCAGTGACTGTGTTTGCCTCAGTTCAAACTGGTTGCCCCTAGACAGACTTGCTTCCAGAGATAGACAGAGATGTTTGTTTTATTTATTTATTTGTTTGTTTGTTTGTTTGTGTGGTACTGGGAATGGAACCCGGGGACATTCTACCTCTGAGCTACACCCCAGCCCTACGTTTTATTTTGAAACGGTCTCACTAAGTTGCAGAGGCCTCACTAAGTAGCTGAGGCTGGCCACGAGCCTGCGATCCTCCTGTCTCAGCCTCCCAGTACTGGGATTACAAGCGTGCGCCACCACGCCCGGCTCTAGACAGAGATTTTTAAATCAAAGATGGATATTACAATTTCTCCAATTCCTATTCACGGTGCTGTTTAATAAAGAAACCGCTAGCTTGCACGGCTGGCTTGCAAACACTTGAAATATGGCTCTGTGATTGGGGAACCAAATTTTTAATTTTAATGAGACTAAATTTAAAAGCTGGTAAGTCAGGCATTGGAAAACTAAAGTATATTTGAAACTTAATCTGTCAAAACCCACTTTTTTCAGCTACAGATTTTATTAAATCTAAATAGAGATCAGACATTGTCATTGTGAAAACTTAAGGTCTGAACTGAGCTACACATTGACAGTAGGATATATACCAGACCGCAAAGCTTTAGCAGGAAGTTGGCTGAGGCAGGAGGATCGCAGGTTAGGGGCCAGATTCTGTAATTTAGTAAAACCTTGTTTCAAAATAAAAATAGAGCTGAGGTATAGCTCAGAGGTAGAACACCTGAGTTCACTCCCCAGCCCCCAATACTAAGCACACACACAAATATTTACTCTCTCATTTATGACTTTCATACTGGTTTTTAATAAAGTGGAAATGTTATTTTTTGTTGTTGTCTTTTTGTTTTTTGTTTTTTTGTTTTTGGTGGTACCGGGGGTGGAACCCAGAGACTTTCTACCTCCGGGCTATACTCCCAGACCTATTTTATACTTTATTTGGAAACAGGGTCTCACTAAGTTGCTGAGAGCCTCACCAGGTAGCTGAGGCTGGCTTCGAACCTGCGCGATCCCCCTGTCTCAGCCTCCCAAGCACGGGGATTACAAGCGTGCACCACCATGACCAGTGGCAATGTTTTAAATATATCAATAAAATTATTATTACATTTCTTTTCCTCTTGCTTTTTAAAAATATGGCTACTAGCAAAACTTTAAATTGTACCAGTGGCTCACGTTATAGACGCACAGACCACACTGACCAAGGAGAATCGCATATGTTTTCTGTCGCTTGTCTGTTACCATGGTGACTTACGTTCACATCTTTTCTAATAAGTGGTTACTTTTCTGCATTTCAGGCCTAACCGCTCCTTGGTCTTAGCATTCTGGATTATTTTCTACACTATTTTATTTAGATCCTTCTGCTCCAATGTTCACATTGGAGATGAGTCTTAATTTTCTTTTATTGGGCTATCATAACATCTGGAAGCCACCCTTTTTTTCTATTCTTGAAATTGTTTAAACAACAGAAGATAACATTCTTTGAAGAGTGGTGGAATTTCCCTGTGTAAATCTCAGGCAGGGCCTTCTGTTCTGGGGGATGAGGATGGGGCGAGGGGAGGGAAACTCAGCTGACTTTATTAACCAGGCACATACTTTCCTTTGAAGCACAAAGAGATGCTAATTATAGGTATGTGAACCTCAGCTGGGCATGGAATCCCAGTACTTGAGAGGTGGAGATGAGAGGACTCTAGTTTGGAGGCCAGCCTCAGCAACTCGGTGAGACCCTCTGCAACCTAGTGAGACCCTGTTTCAAAATGTAAAAAATATACAAAATAAAAAGGACTGAGGGTATAGCTTAGAGGCAGAACACCTCGCTCCTGGACTCAATCCCTAGTGCCACACTGTGTGTGTGTGTGTGTGTGTGTGTGTGTGTGTGTGTGTGTGTGTGTTTACCTCCATCAGTTAGCTGGGCTGCAGTGTGAGGTGTCACTAAGACCTGGAGATCATCTGTTACATCAACACGAGGAGGCTGTCCGCAGTGACAGCCCCCAACAAGGCCCACATGAGTGTGTACCACCCACGCACGCACACGAGCACCGCCACAGCTGGAGGCTCGGCCTCTGCGCGTCCCTCCCACCTGGACGAAGGGACAGCCACTGTCAGACACGCACCCAGCATCGCCTGCCCTCCTGGAACCTTCTACAGCCCGCTCTGCCTGGACCATCACATAGATTTTTATGTGTGTTTTTTAAAATTATGATACAGGGTCTTGCTAAGTGGCTCCAGATGACCTCGAGCCTGCCATCTTCAGGCATAGCTCAGAAGCAAAATGCCCAAGATTCAATTCCCAGCACATAAAGATGGACATATGTTTCTGCTGTAAAATTTAGAAAGTTCTTATAAAGAAAACACCCAGGACGGACCCACAATTTTAACGCCAATAGACGGATGTGAACAGCTACACCTGCCAATTGCTGCGGGGGGGGGGGATGGGACGGGAACTGGGGAAGGGCGAGGTGGGTGACGTCTGCACGTGGGCCTCCACCATCTGCTACCCCATTAAGATGTACAACTAAATGCACCAATAAAAAGTTTACAAAAGATTGCCTTGGGTTCTTCATCATTTGTGGGGGGCACTCGGGGTTGAACCCAGGGGCATTCTACTTCTGAACGTCATTCCAGCCCTTTTTATTTTATTCTATTATTATTTTGCAGAACTGGGGGTGGAACTCGGGGGCCTTCTACCTACTAGCTACAGCACTGGAACAGCTGGAGGCTCGGCCTCTGCGCGTCCCTCCCACCTGGACAAAGCTGCCCATGAAGAGGCTATGTGTGCGAGAAGGAAAGAGGTTCAGGATGAAGGGAGCCAGGATTGCTGACCTGACAGACCCACCAGGGTGGGATGCATTGAAGAAGAGGAAATAGAACTGACTTAAGGGGTTGGGACAGGTTGAGTAGCAGGTGCCTGTAGGACATTTAGTAGAAGGGGCAGGCAGGCATTTGGAAAGCGAGTGCTCACGGGAGCGGATGTTGGTGCAGAAGTCTTCAGTATATGTTGGTCATGGGGACACTCCTGTAATCCAGTACTCGGGAGGCTGAGCTGGGAGGATTGCAGGATTGAGGCAAGGCTCAGAAACTTAGTGGGATCCTATTTCACAGTAAAAAAAAAATAATAAAGGCTGGGGGAGTGTAGCTCAGCTCATAGGTAGAATGCCTCTGGGTGCAAACCCCAGTACCAAAAAATTAAAAAAAAAGTCATCACCATATATGTGGCAATTAATTTGTAGGGATACAGCTGGGAATGGTGGCACACGCTGGTAATCCCAGTACTTGGGAGGCTGAGACAGGATGATCACAGATTCATGGCCAGGTCTCAGGCCCTCTACATCTTGGTGAAACCCTGTTTCAAAAATAAAGAATAAAAATAGGGCTGGGGGTATAGCTGGGAGGTAGAATGTCCCTGGGCTCCATCCTCAGTACTGAAAAAAAAAAAATTGTGGGGCTAGAGGGACAAGGGTTTGGGTGAGCTCCCAGGGGAGAGCCTCTGGCCAGCAAGAAGTTGAAGGGATTAAGAGGAGCCCGCCATTGGGATCCGAGATAATGCCACCATTTTCTCCTAGTAGAAACATCAGCATATACTGAGTGTTCTGAGAAGTGTATAAACACAAGGTCCTCTTCCATATAGTTTCTTAGAATGCAGACTGTGAGAATCGGATTCTCTGAAGCATGTGATGAACACAAACTACTTGGTCCTTCCCCGGCCACTTCTCAGGAGGCAGGGGCTGAGCCCTCGCCGGGCCACCGCGCCTCCTGAGCTCCGGGAATCACCTGTGGAACCTCAAGTCACTCTTAGGGTTAAAGCTCACCGCACCTTCCCTCCTCCCTCTGAACAGTTTCAAATGCGAGGCATTAAAGACCTGCAGAAAGTTTTTTCTCACTAAGGTTTTATTCTAACCTGTAATAAATTACATTAAACACGGATGGTGTCGTTATTACAGTTTGGTGCGTGCAAGACTTAAGACCTCAGGGTTCTGCCCACGACAGTTTGCACTGATCACCACTAGGTGGCGCTGCTCGTCCGTTCAGCGGGAGAAATCGGCATTAGCTAGAGCTGTTTTTTCTTCTTTTCTTCCTTCCTTCCTTCCTTCCTTTCTCTTTCTTCTTTCTTTCTTTCTTTCTTTCTTTCTTTCTTTCTTTCTTTCTTTCTTTCTTTCTTTCTTTCTTTCTTTCTTTCTTTCTTTCTTTCTTTCTTTCTGTACTGGAGATGGAACCCAGGGGCATCCTACCACCGAGCTACACCTGCAGTCCTATTATTTTTTCATTATTTTGAAACAGGGTCTCACTGAGTTGCAGAGGGCCCTAAGAGGGTTTGTGAACCGCGATCCTCCTGTCTCAGCTTCCTGAAAGCTGGGATTACAAACCAGTGCCAGCACGCCCGGCTTAGCTACAGCTGTTTTCTAAGGAGCTGGTGCTCCAGGGCGAGAGGCGTGGATTCCAGTATGGAATCGGAGATGGAGTCTACTGTTTCATCTCCTTGGCCAATAGTATGTCAATAACCCACCAGAAAAGAAAAGAAGAAGGAGAAGGAACAAGAGGAGAAGGAAAAAGAGAAAGAAGTAAAAAAGAAGAAAGAAAAAGGGCTCCTGGGTGTAACTGCCTCTGTATTATAGGTAGCAATTTAGAATCACGTGGCTGGGTCACTACAGTGTGCATTGAAGGTGAGATGAAGTGAGACTGGGGCGGCTGGCCCTCATCCCATGACTGCTGTCCCTCATAGGAGGAGAAAAGGCACAGCCGTGATAACAAGTGGGGGGAGGAGGCCAATCCAGGAACGAGACGAGGGTTTTATTTTTTAATTTTGAAACAGGGTCTCCTAGGTTGATGAGCGTCTCGCTACTTGCTGAGGCGTTCCTCCAATCTGTGGTCCTCTTGTCTCAGCCTCCCAAGTACAAGGATTGCAGGTGTGCACCACCTGCGTGGCTCAGAGGCAGAGCCCGGGGCCACACGGCTGCCAGCCCAGGAGGGCCCGAGATGGTGCCCGCAGCTGGGAGGCAGGAGAGGAGAGCTGGAGATGTACATCTGAGGTAGGGTGTTCATGGACTCGATACCCAGGACAAAAAGGGAAGAAAGGAAGGAAAGAGGGAGGAAGAGAAGAGAGAGAGAGAGAGAGAGAGAGAGAGAGAGAGAGAAGGGAGAGAGAGAGAGAGAGAGAGAGAGAGAGAGAGAGGATTTTGCCATGGAGTCATCAGTGTCTGGGCCTTTGGGTCTGAAAACAAGATGGTTCTCATCCTGCGGAGGCTCGGGGAGAGCTCGGGCACCTCTGGGCCTTGGGAGCGGGGACCAGGCTGTTCAGGCGGGAAGGCAGCCATGGGGGGAAAGAGAGTTCCATAATTCTAACAAGGTCAGTTCATGCAAACTAGTTAAACAGCACGTTTTTCTCCCTGCTGACTTTATTATCTCCCTTTTTTGAAGAGCTGGCATTTTAAATGATCCTAATGACACTGAATCTATCTTAATTATAACCTTTCCTCGGAGGGCACGGAGTTGTCTGCGAAAGAATTTTCTAAATTTCTTAATTAACCTGCAGTGACTCTATTTCGCCGAGGGTTGTGCTCTGAAACCATTATGAGATGTTCTCTGCCTGCCACCCCGGAGTAGTCAAAAATGTAAAAACTGCATCGTGAAGTGGGGAAAAAAATTAAAAACCCGTAACAATAAGCCACTTGGTAGTGCAAGGTCAGAAAGCCGAGGAGAAACAGACAATGACTCCAATCAGATTTCAAGTCTTGGGTCTCAGAGATTAATGTTCACATTCTCCACCCGCCATTTCCACCGGAACGGTGGAGGATAAATTGAACTTTTTTTTTTATCTGCCTCACATCTTATTTTCGATGATGAGGATTTTCTAGGCGAGCTCTAATTCATTAATATGTGGCTTCTTAGTGTCTGCCTTATCTTGCAAAGACAGTAGCTAATCCTTCCTGCAAACAGAGCGAATCTTGGGTTTCATAGATAGAACTGAGCAGAAGCGGTCGGGAAGCAAACACGGCCCTTCCCAGTACCCTTTGGATTTAAGTATTGGGATCACAGGTGTGCGTCATGGCGCCTGTTTCCCGCTACTCCGTCTTGATGGTGTGGTGGTTCTGGGGGCCGGAGCCGTGGGTCGCAGCCAGGACCCATCACACTATCAAGTGGCCTGGCCAGTTCTTCATCAGAGGAGCCGTGGAGGCAGACGGGTCTCCCAGCACAGGGACTTCAGCCTTCAGAATCCCAAGTACCTCCCAAACCTACGAGCCTCCTGTGTCTGAGGCCCGGTGGCTCTTCCTCCCTCCCCTCCCTCTCCCATTATACTTAGCACACATACAAAACTCCTGGGTCTACACCAGTGGCCCCAGGCCATTTGCTTCTGTGTTTCGTGTTGCCACTGAACCAGGCCTGTGCTGCTCACCACTCAGTGTCCAATGACTGAAGCCATGATTCTTCAAGAGAGTTTATCCACTGGGCAGCCATGCCTGGAGACAGGACAGCACCGAGCATAGTATGCAGAGGACGCAGGAGGAGGAGGCAAATCAAACTTCATGGCTCTCCAGAAAACGCTAGGTTGACTTGATCTGAGGACGGGATGTGTGGGTTAAGTGAATTCGGTTGGTGATGTCAGCTGGTTTGTGCCAGATCAGAGCGGTCTCCACGTTTTTGAAAAACTTTGACCTTTAGCATCATGACCCACACATCGAGGTATCATTTACAACTAAGCGTATGAGACAATAACATATTGCCAAGCTATGTTCCCTCTAAAATTGGTGATCTACACACACACACACACACACACACACACGCACACGCATGCACGCACGCACGCACGCACGCACGCACGCACGCACGCATATAGTTTGGAAGGATATTGGGGGTGATAGTGGCGATGGAACCCAGGAGCATTCTACCTCCAGCTACACCACAGCCCTTTTTATTCTGAAACAAAGTTCCTGTAGGTTGCACAGAGTTTCACTAAGTAGCTGAGGCTGACCTCAAACCTGTGATCCTCCTCACTCAGCCTCTTAAGTTTTAGGGTAACAGGTGTGCACCACCACTTGGTGACTTTTACAGTCACCTCAAACCCACCGAAGCCAGTTCAATGTAGAGCGCACACTTAGGTTTTCCTGGGTCTCAGTTATGTATCATCTTGCTTCTCTTACCTTCCTTCCTTCCTCTCTTCCTTCCTTCCTTCCTTTCTTTCTTTCTTTCTTTCTTTCTTTCTTTCTTTCTTTCTTTTTGCGGTATTGGGCATAGAACCCAGGGGCATTCTACCTCTGAGCTACACCCCCAGCTCTATTTATTTTCTTTATTTTGAAACAGGGTCTCACTGAGTTGCAGAGGGGCTCACTAAGTAGCTGAGGCTGTCCTCGAACCATGATCCTCCTGTCTCAACCTCCCCAATGCTGGGATGACAAGCGTGCCCACCACACCTGGCTCCAGTCTCTTACTTTCTATAGCCTAAGCGAATATCCTTAAATAGCAGCAATCGCTCCGCTCCCTCCGGCCCCTCCACCTGCCCTCCCTCCTGGGAAGCCTTCACCTCCTCTCTCCCCCTGCCCAGAGGGGTCCAGCCTGGCAGCCACTTCCTGGAGGAGCCCTTGCTCCTGTGCCTCCTCCGTAGCTGGCGCCCATCCCTTCCCGGCTCCTCCCCTCTCTGCAAGGCCAGATCCCCTTCTGCCCCACCTTCTGCGGCACCACAGTCCCTCTGGCCGTGAGTCATGGTCCCTTCTTCCACTAAAGGGTTCAGTGGGGCCACTTTCACATCCCTAACCGCCTCCTTAAGGGGGGACAGCGAGGCAGGCAGGGAACGCCACGGGGCAGTCAGAGTTCCCGAACCCCAGCCTACTTCTCCTCCATCCCCAGTTCAACAACCCAGGCGGGCAGCTGACTCTGTGGCCTAAGAGGGCTTTCTTTTGGTCCTGGGTTCAATAACCCAGGGCCATTCTACCTCTGAGCTACACCCCCAGCTCTATTTTTAATATTTTCTTTAGAAACAGGGTCTTGCTAAATTGCAGAGATTGACCTCGAACCTATGATTCTCCTGTCTCAGCCTCCCAAGTCCTGGGGTTACAGGCATGGACCACTGCACCTGGCCAGGCCTAAGAGTTCAACACACACAGGAACCACGCTTGGAAGAAACCCATGGTTCATTCAGCTGAGCGAAAGACGCTGCATTAACCCATCTTCCCTTAGTGCCAAGCAATACTTTCTTAACCCGTCACTGCTAACCCACCTTTGGAAGAGTCAGAAAATCCACCAGGGACACATCTCTTTCATAGGAAGAGCTGTGGACTGCCTGTCCCAAAGCCCTTCCCTCTCCCTACCATGACAGCAGAATCTTCATTTTGCTTAGATGGCAGACCATAAGAAGAAAAAAATTACTATTTTTTTTTAATTGGGAATGGAAAGCAGGGGGAGTTCTCTCTTTGAGCTACATCCCCAGTCCTTTTTGTTTTTTATTTTTTTATTTGGAAACCAGGTCTTACTACTTTTCTGAGAGTCTTGCTAAATTACTGAGGTTGGCCTCAAATCCATAATCCTCCTGTCTCAGCCTCCCAAGTACTGGGATTATAGGCGTGTGCCATCCTGCCCAGCTAGAAGAAAAAAATATGTCTCTAGTGACTGGCATAAGTGGTTTACATGTGTTGATTTATTTGATCTTTGCCGTAGCGCGGTGAGATCGGTGCTATCTTTATCCTCTAAATTGTACCCAGGATAAAGCTGAGAGACGGCGTTTAACTTAGTAAAGCTCACACAGCTGTGGGAGGGAGAGCAGGGCTGGAGGTGTAAGGGGCAGCCAAAAACGTTAGTTATCAGGAAAAATAATGTTTCGAAAAACCAAAGCAACTCACAAGTTTATGAAGTATAAAACCCCAATATTCTAAGTAAAGACAACATTTGACCCCGCGTTCAAACAACCTTCCCTCTGTCAGTTCTCCCTGTGCCCTGAAATAAAACATTCACGAAAACAGGCCGGTCTATGAGTTGGAATGCACAATAAGATTTTCTAAAATATTGTGCCAAAATATTGTGTGTGTGTGTGTGTGTGTGCACGCGCGTGTGCGTGCACTCCTAGAGACAGAATCTGGGGCATTCTGCCTCTGAGCTACATCCGCAGCCCTATTTTGCTGTTTATTTTGAAGCAGGGTCTTGCAAAGTTGCCTAGGATGGCGGTAAGGCCCATTGTAGGAACGCATAGTAGGGATTTTACTCTTCTTTTTGGATTTTACTTTCCCTTTTTTCTTCTTCTATTTTATTTTTTATTTTCTTTTTTTAATACTGGAGATTGAACCTGGGACATTCTGCCTCCAAAATATACCCGTAGCTCTTTTATTTATTATGGTGAAACAGGGTCTTGCTAAGTTGCTGAGGCTGGCCTTGAATCTGCGATATTCTAGTCTTGGCCTCCCAAGTACTGGGATTCTAGGCCTGTGCCATTGCACCCATCCAGAAATTTGATCTATCTCGATTACGAGTTTGTTTTGTAAAACATGTAACTCTTGTGCCAAGCAGAACACCTCACCTCCTCTCCTCGTTCCAGCCCCAGTGGGGAAGCCAGCATTTGCACACAGACGGCCTGGCCCTGATGCCCCTGGTGAGTAGTTCCTGTGGCCCCAGCAGACCTTGGGAGCAAGGAAAGAGCTGTTCATTCACTTAGGCTGGATAATGCAAAGGCGCGTGTCTACACAGCAGGCGAGGTCCACACCGCGGACTCGGACTTGCTTTTATTTTATTTTATTTTATTTGCAGTACTAGGAATTGAACCCAGGGTCATTCTACCTCCAAGTTATACCCCCAGCTCAATTTTTTATTCTTTATTTTGATACAGGGTCTCACTGAGTTGCAGAGGGCCTCACTAAGTAGCTGAGGCTGTCTGCGAACCGTGATCCTCTGGTCTTAGACTCCAGAATGCTGGGATTACAAGAGTGTGCCACCACGCCCGGCTCTGCTTTGGTGGAACCATTTGCCTCAGTCTGCGCAGCTAGGGAGGGTACCGTCCAGCGTGACTCTCATAGACAGCTTCACAGCAGAGCTCTTCCCACGACTCTTTAACCCTTTAGGGCTTGTGTAATTTGTGACCAACCTCTTTAGTAAAGTCAACTGAAACTAGACAGTTACACCTGCAATAAGGGTGTTATCATAACCTAACCCTGCTAAAAAATGTAAGGGTATAGAGAAGGGGTAAGTAAAGGCACAACTGGGGTGGGGTCTGGCAGAAGAATGGAAATGGGGAAGGAGGGAATGTAAGAGAAATACCGTGGCCAGAGGCAGGGAAGCCCTGCAGGCATCCTCGGCTGGCAAAATAGCTCACCTTATGATTCTGTTTGATCTCTGCCCCTAATCGCCCTATAACGCACACATTGCAGTGCAGAGCCAAGGCTCAGGTGAGGGCTGTTGGTCTGCCCAGCTCACCCGAGGGTCAGCGGCGAGGCCCACATCTGCAGGAGGGGCGCCTGGGGCTCTCGACCCCACATCTGTGAGCTCCCCAGCTTATCCTGATGACCACGTGTGGAAAGGAGCTTAGGGCTGGGATCTGTGTCCATCGAGGCTCAGGCAGAGGGCCCAGATGGTGGGCCACGGGAGAAGGAAGGGGAACAACGCAGACAGCAAGAGAAGACGGGCCGAGCTTGGTGGCGCACCTTGTCATCCCAGCATTCGGGGGGCTGAGACCAGAGGATCGCGGTTCACGGACAGCCTCAGCTACTTATTGAAGCCCTCCGCAACTCAGTGAGACCCTGTTTCAAAATAAAGAATAAAAAATAGGGCTGGGGGTGTAGCTTGAAAGTAGAATGCCCCTGGGTTCCATCCCTAGTACTGCAGGGAGAGAGAGAGAGAGAGAGAGAGAGAGAGAGAGAGAGAGAGAGAGAGGCGGCCCCACCCAGGCGCCATCCCCAGCTATCATTCTCTCTCGCTAAGGGACCTTCCTTGCAGGTCCGCTTTGCAGAACTTTTAGAATCCCAGCTAAGCACCATTGTCCTCCTGATAACCTGGACCCCGCCCTGGCTTCTGCTGGCCTTTCTGTGATAGCCCTTTGTGCGCTTATCTGATTTCTGCACAAATGCTGAGGTTCTTGAGAACTGAGAATAGATTCTGATAACAAGACTGGGTAGAACTTGCTGTCCTCCAGGAATTGAGGTCAGATGACTGGCCCCAGGTCCCACACGCAATGGCTGACAGCACTGTGCCACCCCCAGGCCGGCGAGCGTGTGCACAGGCTCATAACCCCTGAATGTCGTCCCCGAGCTGACGGCGCTGGGCAGCGCTGCCTACGACACCCGCTTTCACTAGCCTATCACCACCTTTGGCAGAGTCACGTGTCCAGGAAATGCTTGCACAAAAATTGCAAATTCACACTGCCCCCAACTTGACAATGATTCCACTTCCTTTTTTTTTCTACACAAACACTACATGGGGTTTTGAATTTGTGTCTTTTCTCTGGCTAGCAATGCATGGTCTGATTCTCTCTGGGCTGCAGCAGCAGCAATCTCGGCTCGCAGTTAACCTCCTCATCACGAGGAATACCCGACATGACCCTGTGCTGTGCTCTGAGTCACAGTGAGCGGGACACTTGACTTACAGTATTTTCAGTTGTGGTGGGTCTGTCAGGATCCGACTCCAAGGAAAACCAAGGAAAATCTGTACCTTTGCCTTCTCAGAATCTTCCTGAACTACCCAATTGGCCTTTCTTGCTTTTATTCATTCTTTCTTTCTTTCTCTCTCTTTTTTTCTTTTTTGAGGTACTGGAGATGGAACCCAGGGATATTATAACTTCGGGCTACCCCTCCTGCCTGATTTTTTCATTCTTTATTTTGAAACGGGGTCTCACTGAGTTGCAGAGGGCCTCACTGAGTAACTGAGGCTGTCCGAGAACAGCGATCTTCCTGTATCAGCCTCGTGAATGCTGGGATTCCAAGCGTGCGCCACCACGCCCAGCCCCACTGGCTTTTCTATAGAAAGCATCGGAGAGAGACAACCCCAGGACTTCACTATCAGACCCTTGTCACGCAGCAATCCTGACTGATTATATCTGTGTCTTCATTCAGTCTTAACCAACGCCCCTTCAATGGACAGACCCACCTTAAACCAGACCTGAGGATCTCAGTAGGCATCTTGGCTCAGCCTTCCTCTCTCTGATTTCTCTCCCTTTCAGGAAAGCAAACAGAGCTTTGCTTATCAACAGTCAGTTTCAACTGGGAACATTTTTCTAGGGACACGTCAAGTCCCAGTAGTGAGATTCCTGAGCATGACACCCGCAGGGTGCATGGGTGTCTTTGCACGTGTAGTAAGACAATGGCGGCCAGGTAGCGTCATTCCAGGCTTGCACCTCACTGTCCTTAGGTAGGACAGTCATCAGCTTAGCTGCCTGCCCTCCAGGAGGAGGAAGCTACCCCACCCCCCTGTGAGGGAAGAGCCTGTGGTCCCAGGACCACTGACTCCTCAGCACTCCCCAGCCACTGGTCCCTTCTCACCCAAGATGGCGTCCGGCCACCAGGGGCGTGCAGCGGAGAGTGCAGGGCCTCTCTGCTTGCTCTCAACAATGGCAACCGAGCCCTGGCCACTGCAGGCTCTGAACCAGCCACCTTTCAGCTGGCCTGGGCTCCCTTGGTCTTCACAGCACAGTGTCACTGTGACCCCCGGCGCCCACAGCTGGGGCGTCGACTCTGCTCTCTTGGCCTCTGGAGTCCAGATGGCTCCCTCGGGGCTCCTCGGGTCGGCCTCTGGCCTGAGAGTGACTTCCCACACTCTTGATATGACCTGCGGTGCTGGGCCCCCACCCTTCCCGGGAGCTGAGGGAGATGTGTGGAGAGAACTTGGGTCCTTCCACGTCCAACTGTGCCATAACGGCACGCAGCTGGGCCGCCCGTGTTGGACCAGGGACCTCAAGGTACTTCCTACCCAGAATCCTGTGGGAAGCAGGACAAGAGACCCCCCAGGTCCTCAGTCTCCAGCTGAATTCAACATCCCCCGGTAGAAATGAGGCTGTGTCAGTCTCCTAGGGCTGCTTTAACAAGGGGCCACGGACTGGAGGATTCAAGATGGAAACTGACTTCCTCACGCTTCTGGAAGCCGGAGTCTGAGGTCAAGACATCGGCAGGGTGGCTCCCTTAGGGCCTCTCTCTGTGGCTGTGGAAGCTGGTTTTCTCCTGCGCCTTCACGCCGTCCCCTGTCTGCACGTCTCTCTGTGTCCAGATTGCTTCTTATAAGAACACCAGTCACACTGTACTAGAGCCCACCTGACAAGCCCATTTAACCTCAATCACTTATTATTTCTGGTACTGGGGATTGAACCCAAGGCTTTCTACCTGTGAGCTAGACCCCAGCCTTATTTTATTTTTATTTTGAAGTAGGGTCTTGCCCAGTTGCTGAGACTGGTCTTGAACTTGTGATCCTCCTATCTCATCCTCCCAAGTACTGGGATTACAAGTGGGTGCCCCTACGCCCGGCTCAATTTTGTTTTGTTTTTCTTTTTGATCTAATTTTTTCTTCAAAAATGGCAAAATGGCTGGGCGTGGTGGCGCATGCTTTTAATCCCCGTGCTTGGAAGGCGGAGACAGGAGGATCGTGCAGGATCGAAGCCAGCCGCACTGGCTTAAGAGACTCTGTTTCCAAATAAAATATAAAATGGGTCTGGGAGTGTATCCCGGAGGTAGAAGGGTTCCATCCCCAGTACCACTAAATAAATAAATAAATAAATAAATAAATAAATAAATAAATAAAATGGCAAAATGGTTTCCACAGGACATGGCTTATGGGAGAAAGACCCAAGAGCTCCATTAGTTTAATATTTTCAAGGGATGCTCCTTGTCCTTTCACGTGGAGGTCGAGGATAACGGAGGGTCAGAGTGGTAAAAGGAGGGGAGGAAAGAGAATTATAAAGACAGAACTCACTGGGCGGGCAGCGGGCCCTGCGACTGGACATGACTCAGGAAGCGTCCTTGACAGGCCATCCAGGCATGGAGGGTGCCGGGGGAACCCGCTTCCTTTCCTACAGCTGGGGAAGAAGCGCTCCGCTCCCCTGGGGGGCTGTCCCCCCTGCCCCTGGCGCCACTTAGACCCCAGCACAAGAGACACTCACAGGAGAGGAGCCCTTGCCCCAAACCAGGGATGGTCTGGGCTCTCAGAGATTGTTCTAGAACAGGGGGAGACTCCCAATGGGGCCAACACTCTGCACTTCCATGATATGTTATGGAGCTAACAAACATTTCAATCTCAGCGTTGACGTGACCACTTTTGTATCATGAGTTTGGCTAGGAATAGGTACAGCCGGGTCCTTAGAGCTGGGTTTAAAAAGTTAAAGAGGGAGAGAGAGAGAGAGGGAGAGGGAGAGGGAGAGGGAGAGGGAGAGAGAGAGAGAGAGAGAGAGAGAGAGAGAGAGAGAGAGAAGAAGGAAAGGAAGAGAGAGAAAGAACTGACATTTTCATGACCGTTCTTTAGCACGTAGTTTCAGGCCCATTCATCATGCACTTAGCCAACTCTTCCTTGCATCTTTAATGAAGTGTTTCTTGTACGGGGTTTTTATAATTTTACTTTCTCTATTAGAGCGGTTGTTAGTTTTGATGACGAGCCTGAGGCCGACCCATGTTCTGTGAAAGGACCATAGGGTTTACCCAGCAGTGATGCGCCAACAGCGCCCCCTGGTGGCAGACACGGGTATCCTCACTAGCCAGAGCCCAGTTAGGTCAAATTTGGGTTTCAACCTCATTTTAAGGTAGATTTTCACAAGCAGAATAAAAATGTGACAGTTATAATGATCAATTAGGAAGAACTTAAGTAATATGTCACGTATTATTTTTATAATTGAGAGACTTCATAATAGCCTACATGTACAAAAATAGTCTTAAGTCTGAAAACAATTTCCAGCAAATGGTAAGTTTAATTTTCTCAGAACTGTCACTCATTTAATTATCAAAATACAGTCACTAGGGCTTATTGAAATAATAGCGGACATTGATATACCACTGGTAAAACCAAAATATTTTGACTGAATTTTCATGAGAAATTAGTAAGTCTGGTTAAGAAACTGCAACTGGTCTATTTGGGAGAAATGATAAAATACAAAAAGAGAGACACACATCTCATTTTTTCTCCAGATCTGACCCATGCTGAGAAGAGATTTGTGGATTCATTACTGTCTTTCCTAATTGCTTCCTTCATTTAATGGGATCATTCTGCTTAATTCTGACTTAATATGAGACAAGAGAAAAACAGATCCCAGGAGACTGAAAGTTAAATGAACAAACCCAAAGGCCAAAATTACATAAAGTCACGAACTGCACAGAGAAGTCAAATCAACAAGGCCTGTTCTGGAAAAGTTTGACGGGGAAGAAATACATCCCCAGACCCTACCAGTCGTTGCACACGAATGCACCTGTACACTCCACCAGGAGTCGAATGCGGTTGTGAGTAGTATTCATTCACGATCGAACTGCATTCACTTCAAATGCTCAGAGGCAAGCGGCCAGTAAAGTAAAATTACAAACGTAAGCCACAGAGAGTTGGTTGGCACTTAATATTTACCCACCATTTTTCTGCATTCAATAATGTGATCAAAGAGAAGATCACGCTTGGAACCAGAAAGTGAAACTTTCAAAGTTGTTTTGAGTTTGCAAGTAGAAATAGAAATCCAATAATCCAGGGTTAGCTTCAGGGTTTCTGATATAGGCACCTAAAATGAGGTTCAGAGCGACTTTCACTAACAGAATCTAATTACTCCCCCCATCAATACATCTATTTTTGTGTGTGTGTGTGTGGGGGGGGTACTGGGGATAGAACCCAGGGACATTCTACCTTTGAGCGACACCCCAGCCCTATTTTTTATTCTGTATTATTATTATTATTATTATTATTATTATTATTGGTACTGGGGATGGAACCCTTCTACCTCCGTGCTCCGGGCTACACTCCCAGACCTATTTTATATTTTATTTGGAAACAGGGTCTCTTGAGCCAGTGAGGCTGGCTTTGAACCTGCTTGATCCTCCTGTCTCCGCCTCCCAAGCACAGGGATTACAAGCGTGCGCCACCACGCCCGGCTTTATTCTGTATTTTAAAACAGGTCTCACTAAGTTTCAGAGGGCCTCACTAAGTAGCTGAGGCTGTCCGCGAACTGAGATCCTCCTGTCTCAGCCTCACCAAGCACTGGGATTACAATCATGTGCCACTACACCCAGCTACCAATACATCTGGATGTTTTTAATTTTCAGAATAAGATTCAAATTTGGGGTCCTGGCTGCATCCAGCAGTGGTTATTTGGGGATACCTATTCTTAGCAAGTCTTTTCAAACAGACCCGTGCTGGCCACAGACGGTGTGGGGGTGTGGAAATTGAGCCCCCGTTTCCGGCTGGAGTTACTTCTCTCTCACATTTGTTCCATTTAACCTTCTGGGCTCCATGGGGGAGCTTTGCTCTTTTTAATTCCAGGTTATTTTTTCTCCCCTACTTAACGTAGTAAGTAACTAGGTAAAAACGCAATGGTGGGACAAGAAAATAAGTCGATTTCCCCAAAATAGCATCTTTTCAATCAAGGTAAATGATCTGATATTGTAGAATTGTTATGATTAAGATGAAAAGACAGTTGTGGACTGGAGATTCTCACTGTCTGGGTAATAGATGCTTTGATCAGTTCTTCCATTATATAAACGCAATGTGCTGGACTACAAAAATGATAATGTGTTAGTAAACTAGCAAGAAAGTAAGGTAATCTTGGCACGGTGGTGCACTCTTGTAATCCCAGTAGTTGGGCGACAGAGACAGGAGGGCCCCAGATTCCAGACCAGCCTCAGCAACATAGTGAGACCCTGTTTCGAAAACAAAAAATAAAAGGAACGAGTGTGTAGCTGGAAGGTAGAATGCCCCTGGGTTCATGGTCATTCCTCAGTACCACAAAAAAAGGAGAAGAAAGAAAGAAAGAAAAGAAGAAAGAAAGAAAGAAAGAAAGAAAGAAAGAAAGAAAGAAAGGAAGAAACAAAGAAGGAAGGAAGGAAGGAAGGAAGAAGAAAGAAAGAAGGAAGGAAGGAAGGAAGGAAGGAAGGAAGGAAGGAAGGAAGAAGAAAGAAAGAAAGAAAGAAAGAAAGAAAGAAAGAAAGAAAGAAAGAAAGGCGAGCGGGCATACAATACGCAGGGTCCAGAAGCTACATGAAAGTAGAACCTGAGCTAGGAAGTAGACAGGACGCAGCACTAGACCCGAGCACATTTGTAGATCTTGGCCCTGGCCTTTGGATTTCATGACTGGTCCAAGAAGGAGAGTCTGGTGAAGGACCCAGCAACCCAGTGGTAAGCTGAGATCTCAGCTGACTTCTCACTTGATGTCCAGGTGGACTCGGGACCTGCCCCAAGCCTCACTGCCTGGTCTGAAGGGCCGTGCTGGAGCAGGACATCAATCTTTCTTGAACACTTACCACTGCCAGGTCATCTAGTGCAGTTGGTTCACGTCATCTTGTGGCCCGAGACTCTCCGAGCCACAGTAGAGTTAACAGTAATCCTGAGCTGGCGAACAGAGGTCAAAGGTATCTCTCAGGTGCTGATCTCTAGTTGAGGCCTAAAAGAGCTGTCATATAAAATTCCAAGAAACAGTAACTCACCAGGCACGGTGGTGCATGCCTGTAATCTCAGTACAGGCATGTACTGAGGCTGAGACAGGAGGATCCCAGGTTTGAGGCCAAGCTCAGTAACTTAGATTCTTAGCAACTCAGCAATACTCTGATTATAAATATGTAAATAAATAATAAAGGAATGAATACATAAATAAAGGCTGGGGGTTTGGCTCAGAGGCAGAATATCCCTGATTCAATCCCAGTAACAAAAAAGAAAAAGAAAAAAAATTAACAATTAAAATCAGAAGACACAAGAATCAAGAAGCCATGATGAAAAAACCCTGTAAGGCTGGGTTAGGCATGCCTGCCCCCCAGTGGCTAAGAAGCCTGAGGCAGGATTGCAAGTCTGAGACTAGCTTGGGCAATGTGGAGAGAGCCTGTATTCAAAAAACAAAATAAAATAAAGAAGAGCTGGGAATGTATCTCAGTGGTAGAGCACCCCTGAGTTCAATCCCCGGAATGGTGGTGTGTTGGTGGGGGGAGACTTAGCAAAAACAAAAAAAGTAAAATTAGACTCACAAAGATATCACGTTCTGGAATTATCAGCTATAGACTATAAATATGATTGCTGAATATGTTTTAAATAAATAACAGTGGGAGCTTAAAATAGTTTAACAATATTTAAAAGTAAAGTAAAATGTATAGGCATATGTGTGTTAATTGACTTATTAAAACAGTTGAAAGTTTAGCAGATGCTTATATCTAAATAAAGAGAGAATTAGAAAAATCAAAGTTAGTTGTGAATAACTTTCCAATTAGTTAATAAAATGGAATAGAGAAGCGGGGGGTTGTGAAGTCCAGAGGGAAAAGTCCAGTGTAGGCAGGGATCAAAAGTAACCATGAAGGGACAATCGCTGGGGGTAGAAGACTTTACTTCACAAATGAAGTCAAAATTTCTAAGTGTAGTGAAAAGAAAAGGAAGTCCACATTTAGATATATCATTGTGAGACAGAAATCTTCCAAGATGCTAGTGAGAAAACAAAGATTAACAGCAATTGGATGACAATTTAGTCTGAGATCTGATTTCTCACTGCAATATTGGAAGACCCAGGACAGAGAAATTGGATTTATTTTCAATGTCCTTAGAGAAAACAGATGTCAACCTTGAGCTGTATTCTTAGCAGAAAACATCTCTCAGAAATGAATGTAAAATAAAATAATCTTCAAATCAATAAAATCCGTTTTCTAGCCAGCAAACTTTGTTAAGGAAATTCTGAAGGATATATTTTATGAAAAGAATTATGAGCCGGAAATAAAGAACTGAGATCAAGAATGAATTCTGAGAAATGAACGATAAACTCGCAGCTTCTGACTACAAAATAATATAAATAGAACCTGTAGAATTAAACAAATTATTTGCATATTTAGGGAAAGTGTGATGATGTTGTATTAGACCGTTTTCCATCACTGTAACAAAATATGTGAGATAAATAATTTGTAAGGAGAAAAGGTTTATTGTAGCTTCTAGTCTGGGAGGTTGCCTTCCAATGTCGGCTGACCCTATGGTGTTAAGCCTGTGGATAAGCCGGAATGGCAGAAGCCTGTGGCAGAGCCAAACCGTTTATATCCCAAGCTGGGGACAGAGAAGAGAAAGATGAGACCAGGCGCCCACAATCCCCTGGCGGACGCCCCCCATGACCTATGGGCCTCTCACTAAGCTCCACCTCTTAAAGGTCCCACTGACCCAATAGTGCCAACCTGGGAGCAAACCTTTAACACAGGGACCTTGAGGGGAAGGGTACCCATATTCAGATCACAGCAGATATTGATTAGCTACAACTTGGTTAAGTTAAATACTCATGTTAAGATTTCTAGAATGACAGCTGCATGCTACCTTTTACTAGAGACTCCATAATTCATTCATTCATTCATTCATTCATTCCTCTCTCCTCCCCCCTCCCTCCCTCCTCTCTCTCTCTCTCTCTCTCTCTCTGTCCCTCCGTCCCTCCCTCCCTTTCTCCCTCCCTCTCTCTCTCTTTTAGAGATTTAACCCAGGCTCATTCTACCTTCAGGCTACCTCTCCTATGTACTTTTTTAGTTTCATTTTGAAACAAAGGCTCACTAGACTGATGAGTGTGTCACTACTTGCTGAAGCAGTCTTCAAACCTGTGATCCTCCTGTTTCAGCCTCACAATTACTGGGATTGTAGGCATGCACCACCACAGCCAGCTTGAAGCTCCACAGCTTTTAACTTCAGACCTCTGTCCTAAACCAGATTCATATATTGAGCACATACTTTCCAGCTCCACCTGGGTGTCCTCTGAGCAATTCAAAAATCACCATGTCCTCGAGCTGTGGAAGTGGCTCAGTGCTGGGAACTGCTCTAGCACGAGCAAGGCCCTGCGTTCACTCCCCGGCACCACAAAATCAAACAATTTCCACATTCTAAACTTATCTCCTCAGTTGCCTTCTCCATCAAAAAACAGCTTAGAACCTCAGCCTCCCATTTCTGGGATTACAGGCCTGGGCCACGACACTTGTGTTACGGTTTGTGCATGTGTCTGTGTGTATTCAAACCCTACTGTGTAGGATTTGGTACTGAAAGATCATATCCCTCAGTGGCCTTGAGGCATTTTACTTTGTTTTATATTTTACTTTCTTTCTTTTGTCTTATTTGTGGTGGGTGCTGGGAATTGAGCCAAGAGGCATTCTACCTCCAAGCTACACCCCCAGGCTTATTTTATTTTTTTATTGTTTAACAGGGTCTCCATAAGTTGCTGAGGGCCTCATTAAGTTGCTGAGGCTGGCCTCGAACTTGGGCCCCTTCTGCTTCTCAAATATTGGAATTACAGGCCTGTGCTACTGCACCCAGCTTAGACATATTTTAAGTAAAAGAATAATCATAAACATATCAAAGTCAATCACTAAGCCAAACATGAGTAGGAGTGAAGGGGAGGGAATGGGGGAGGGAACTGGGGAAGGGCTAAATGAGTGATGTGTGCACGTATGCCTCCACCATCTTGGACCCCATTAAGATGTATGAATACAACGCACCAATAAAAATTAAAAAAAAAAAAAGCCGGGCGTGGTGGCGCACGCTTGTCATCCCCGCGCTTGGGAGGCAGAGACAGGAGGATCGCGCAGGTTCGAAGCCAGCCGCGCGCACGCTGGCTTAGGAGACCCTGTTTCCAAATAAAAATGTAAAAATAGGTCTGGGAGTGTAGCCCGGAGGTAGAAGGGCTTCCAGGAACCCCAGTACCACAAAAAAAAATTAAAAAAAAAGAAAACGCAAAGACACAGAGAGACACACCTGTAGCCACAACTAGATGGTGACTATTGATGAGAGAGTCTCTGAGAGAGGGCTATTCAGAGAAGACTTCCTTTTATGACTCCCCCTGTTAGCAGGAATCACATGTGCTCCATTACCATTTCTGGGTCCTAGCTCTCTGGGGATATACAGCGGTTACCCACCATGATCAGTAAGCCGGCAATTGCTCACACAGCGGGTGCAGGGCACTTGGCATCTGGTGGCTGAATGTTCTCTCCGACTGTCTCTTGTATCTTTGGATTTTTTCTAAACCCAGCAACTTGTTAAAGTACAATGAGTGTGGAGATTTATTGGTTGAATTTGGGCTGATAAAAAACAGATTCTCCAGCTGGGTATGGTGGCGCACACTTGTAATCCCCGGGCTTGGGAGGCTGAGACAGGAGGATCGCACACGTTCGAAGCCAGCCTCAGCTACTTAGTGAGGCTCTCAGCAACTTAGTGAGACCCTGTTTCCAAATAAAATATAAATAGGTCTAGGAGTGTAGCTGGGAGGTAGAAAACCCCCTGGGTTCCACCCCCAGGACCACACACACACACACACACACACACACACACACAAGCCAGAATCTCCAATAGGCTAATTCTGATATTTCTTGGGACACTTGCGGCTGAGCCAGCAGCTATTAGAGCCTCCCGGGAGTCAGAAAACCTGGCTTGTAATTTGGACTCCACATGCTTGGACATGTGTGCATGAACCAGCTGCCTCTTGAGAGGAGCATCATTCTCTACATACGAAACCAGCAGCAGTGAGCCTCCTGAAAATCAGAAAATGAACACAGCATTTCTGCCAGGCGTGGTGGTGCACATCTGCAATTCTAGCACTTGGAAAGATGAGACAGGAGGACCGCAGGTTCTAGGAGACTCTGAGCAACCCAGTGAGACCTAGTTTCAAAATCAAAACTAAAAAGAGGGCTGAGATGTATCTTGGAAGCAGAATAGTCCCTGAGTTCAATCCCTAGGACCATATAAAACACTCATATACACACAGCATTTGTTGGAAAATTTATAGATTTAAATATAAAAATATAAATATTATTTTCTCCAGTTAAACAATTTAGGAGATAAATGTATTCTTTTAAAAATGTCATTGGGATGCAACTGGCATACAGTAAACTGCAAGCATTTATGTTTTACAATTTAATAAGGTTTGATAGATGTGTGTATATAAATCAATATAACAAACATCCCAAACTTCCAAAAGTGTTTTATCAGCCATGGTAATACCCCTGGCTCTCCTGATGTTGTCTTCCCCAGACACCCAGTGATCTGCTTTCTGTGACTTATGAGTTTCAATATTCAACATATATATATATATATAATATATATGTTCAACATATATATATATATATATATATATATATATATATATATATATATATATGGGAAAAGGTTGTATCAGGGAATGAAATCGGCCAAATTCTGCTATGCACATGTACGAATATGTCACAGTAAATTCTACTATTTTGTATAATTATAATGTACTTGTTGGGCCTGGTGGTCCTCGCTTGTAATCCCAGTACTTGGGAAACTGAAGCAGGAGGATCGCAGGTTCAAAGCCAGCCTTGGCAACTTAGTGAGGCCCACAGCAACTTACCAAGACCCTGCTTCCAAATAAGAAGTAAAAATTGTTTGGGAGTGTAGCTTGGAGGTAGAATGCCCTGGGTTCAATCCCAGGACCACCACCACCACGAACAAAACATGTTGTACAGCCTACTGTTGGCCTGGTTTCTTTTCAGTTAGCATCGTTTTTCTGAGAGTTATCCACGTTGTTTCATGGTTCAGTGGTTTGTTCTTTTTATCACTGAGTAGTATTCCATTGTACACCTGGGTTACAATTATTCCATTTACCATTTATGGACATTTGACTTATTTCCAGTATTTGGCTTCTACAAATAATGATACTAGAATTTTTACCTTGTGAGATGCTGGATATTTTGTGATACTATAGATGTTTTTTCTTTTCTGGTACTAGGGATGGAACCCAGGGGCATTCTACCTCTGAGCTACACCTCCAGCCCTATTTTTTATTCTTTATTTTGAAACAGGGTCTCACTGAGTTGCGGAGGGCCTCACTGAGTAGCTGAGGCTGGCCGTAAGCCATGATCCTCCTGTATCAGCCTCCCAAATGCTGGGATTACAAGTGTGCGCCACCACTCCCGGCTACTATCGATGTTTTTTAGTGGAATCACATTTTAAAATCTTTGGGAAATTGACACTTCTGTGGCTTGCCTTGAGGCTGTGGGCAAGGTCAAACAGAGCTGCTTTTATTTTTCCTGCTGCAGAGGAGTATTCTGTATGGACTCTACTGGTGCAGTGTGCATTGTGAATAAGTCAACGTACCTTCAAGGAGTACCTTCTCAAGCCAAGGCCCTGTGGGTGGTGCTGAGCTGAGTCACACATTCACACAAGCCACTGTTCCCCACGGGGACTCAGATCCTAATGCCTTATGGAAAACAGTTTTTCTGAGGCCTAAAGATTTCTCTGTGCAACAGAAAATACCCCTTTCCTTTTTCTTTTCTTTGGCCTTTTTTTTTCTTCCTTTCTTGCTTTATTTCTTTCTTTCCTCTTCTCTCTCTGTCCATTTCTCAGGCCCTCTAAAAAGGGATTTCCCAACAGTACACCTCTGCTGGCTGTGTGGCAGTCCTGCACGTCTCTGGTCCAGCCCTCTGCATCCTAAGGCGGCTCACACCTCGATCTGGGGAGAGATGATAAAGTCACTAGCTGTGCCCACCTTGGGATGCTCTGTGAGCGCCTGGCTCTGTGCTCCTGTGTCCTGAGTCTGCTGCTTTACAGAGTGGCCCCGTGTGCCGGCCTTGGCACCACGGCTGGTGCCTCTCAGGAGCAGCCCTCGGCCACGCGTGTCTTCACGCGTTTGCTGAACAGGGGATGTTAGAAGCCAGGAGGCTGGGGGAAGAGCCTGCCTGGGGTGGGTGTGAAGCACACGGTTCCCCCTGCCGCCCCTGCAGGAAACATGACGCCAGATTGGCTTGTCATTCACAAAACCACAACCCTAATAAGAGTTTTATTACAAGGTGCCGTTGCTTTTCCCGGAACCCTGAGAGTCTCCACAGACTTAAAATCTGATCTGAGTCATTCTGAGACTTCTGCTTAGTCTTTGAGTTGGTGAATTAAAGTAAATGGAAACTTCTCCTGCGAAGAAGCCAGGAGCAGCAAGGGCTGTGTGAGTCCCACGGGCCAGCGATGATGCTGGATCATGCGATTCCCGTGCAGGGACACCGGGGACGCTGGGTAGGAAGGGGAGAGGCAGCCACTTGCCAGCCTCAGTCTGCGAGACTCACCAGGTAGAGAGAGAAGACACCCCGCTGCATCTGCTCGCCTGGGCTGCAGGCGGAGGAGAGCCGGAGCTTCACCTGCGTTCTTCCTGTGCACGCATCTCGCCTATCTCCCTTCTGAGGCTGAGGCTGGGGCTTTTGCACAGCAGACGCAGCTTTATTTGACAAATGGAGTATCAGAAGAGTGGCGCATGCACACACACATGCGTCCACACATATACAAGTACTAACCTCCCCAATTCATAGGCATATGCCAACACATGTACACATATATCACACACACATCACCCCTCCACATGCATGCACACACACCTGCACACATATTTGTGTGAGATTGCAATGCACAAACATGCCTACACATGCATGCACACATCTATACACACATGCGCAAGACAGGCACGTGCCCACATACATACACAGCTCCGCTCCAAGGTGACCCAGGCGGCCCTCCCTGACTTCGGCCATGTCATCAGCAGCTCCAGAGCTAAGCCAAGCGCCTTTTTTTGAGTCAGGCAGAAACACTGGCAAAGCAACGTCAGCTCCGGGGAACCTAGGTTGTCGCAGGAGGGTGCATCGCGCGCACCCCTGGACGACTCGCAAGTCTTAGCTGACATCGTGGTCTCTGAAGTCACCCTTCAGTGCAGAGCCGGCTGGAGCCTCGTCGCCCATCGTCCCCTGCAGCCGCTCTGGCTGGTCCTGCTCCCTCTGAAGTGTCTCTCCCTTCTATCAGCATCCTGTAACTCGGCATCCTGCTGGCAACTGCTCCCCAGTCTGCACTTCCCGACTGCCCACTACCTCGCTGTCCCAAACCGGAAGAGCTCCAGCGAGTCCCAGCTCCCCAGAAGGCAGGTTCGCTTTTGCCCATTTCATGTTCCTGGGGAATGGACCCTGGGCATTCTGCCACCAGACTACACCCCAGCACCTTTAAAATTTGTTTTTGTTTTGAAACAGGGTCTTGCTAGGTTGTTGAGAGTCTTGCTATGTTGCCGAAGCTGTCCTCGAACCTGTGATCCTCCTGTCTCAGCCTCCCCTGGACTGGAGTCACAGGGTACACCACGGCACTCGGCTTTTGAAGGGAGTTTTGAAGCCAGCTTTTGTTACCTGTTCGTGTCCTTTGTGTCTCCTTGTGAATTCAAAATTCTGAAATATTCTTTTCAAACACATCCAGCAATTCTACCATAGGGAATTCTGGTGGAAGAAATCTCCATTTTTTGACATCAGAACTCAAAGAGCAAAGATAGATCACGGCGATAAGGAAGACCAGGATCCTGCCTTTGACTTCTCACCTCTCTTTCCTACCCAAAGCCATTAACCGGATTTTTAAAATAGCCAATGAAGACTATTAAAAATAACGTTACCAAGGGACGGTATAAAACTCAAATACCGCCGGGCGTGGTGGCACATGCCTGTAATCCCAGCATTTGAGAGGCTGAAACTGGAGGATCACGGTTTGTGGACAGCCTCAGCTATTCAGTGAGGCCCTCCGCAACTTAGTGAGACCCTGTTTCAAAATAAAGAATAAAAAATAGGGCAGGGGGTGTAGCTCAAGGTCGAATGCTCCTGGGTTCCATCCCAGCAAGTAGGTAAAGGGCACAAAGAATCACAAGCCTCGACAGACTATGGCAGCTCATTTCTAAAGTCACTATAGATTTTTCTTGGCTGCTTGGGGGCTCTAAAGAGATTACGGTAGGGGAGACCCATCTGAAGCTGCACATCTGTGTGTAGGGGCAGACCTGGGGGGCTAGGGAGAAGCAGCCAGGCTGAGGGGGGAGGGAGGGAAGGCCTGGAGGCCATGGGAGAGGTGGTTGAAGCCAGTGGAGAGAGAAAGGGTGAGGACCTGCAGGCAGAGCTGCCGGAGGACTTTGGTCTCCAGTCTGGAGGCTGAAGTGACGTCCCTGTGGTCAGGGCTGGGCTTTCATATCTCATCCCCACTGCCACACAACACCCTTCCCACTGCACCCAGGCTCCTGTACCAATAGCAACACACACGCACGTGCACACACACACACACACACACACACACACACACACACACACACATGCATGCCTGACAGAAAATTACAGGCTGCCAATCTGCTAACATGCCCCCAAATTCCATTCATATCATGGCACAAATATTCAGATTATAAGTGAGGGCCAAACACTTCAAATCCGTAAACCCACCCAGGGTTACCCTCACTTACAGTAAATCATTAATTAATGTTTCATCATCATTTATTTAATTTTTTGTGGTACTGGGGATGGAACTCAGGGGCATTCTACCTTTGAGCTTCACAGCCAGCCCTATGTTTTATTCTTTATTTTGAAAAAGGGTCTCACTGAGTGGCAAAGGGCCTCACTAAGTAGCTGAGGCTGTCCACGAACCATGATCCTCCTGTCTCAGCCTTCCGAGAATGCTGGGATTACAAGCGTGCGCCACCACGCCCGGCTTCTGCTTGGCTTTCTTATCAGCTCAGAATAATATCTTCTTGAAAGGCCCATATAGCTCCAGCCTTCAGGACCAAGTTCTCTCTTTTGCGCACTCCTTTCTTTAGAGATGAAAAGACTTAACTTCTTTTACTCGTAAAATTAATCGGCATTTTTCAGGCTGCTAACGATGTGCTTGAATCCAGTGCTATCTATGCATTCAGTCACCCCGTTGTCACGGTAAGCCGAGAGCTGGGAGGCCTGGCCATCTTCATGTCACACGGGAGAAAAAACAGACTCAGAAAGAAGAAATAACTTGTCCAATGTACTAGAGGAGATGGAACAAGCATGAAAGCCCAGATTTGTCCAACGCCCAGATCCTTTCTGCTAACTCTTATTGTCTACCCATCTGGTCACACGGAATAGTTTCCTGAAGGTGTTGCTAACTTGCGAAGTGGCAGGAGCCAGACCAGGGATCAATCTCTGATATTGCTGCTAATAGTAATAACTTGAATCTGTAGAGAGAAGTGTGGTTTGCAATGAGCGCGCCTGCAATCTATAACGTCAGGGAATCATTTGCACCGTCCCCTGTTGTAGAGGGTTGTAGATGGTTCAGAGAAGCTGATCAAGAGGCGATCTGCCGAGACAGTCACCGGAGGAGCTGGCCTTCGAAGCTGAGTCTCCCGGACAAGTCCTCTGTTTGGTTTATATGTCATTGAATTAGCTTTTTTGTTGCTGTAACCAAAATACCAGACAAGAACTTAGAGGAGGAAATGTTTCTGTGGCCATGTCTGCAGTCCACGGTCGGCAGGATGCATCGCTACGGGCCTGAGGTGATGGGGAACATCATGGAGGAGGCACGTGGGGAAAGAGAGCGGCTCGGCTCATAGCAGACAGGGAGCAGAGAGGAAGAGAGGAAGGAGCCAGGATCTAGACTAACCCTTCGGGGCACGCCTCCAGGGACTCCTCTTCCACCTAGGTCCCGCCTCCCCGTAGTCCCCTCAAAGCTGTCAATGGACTAGTCCGTGGATAAGGTCAAGCCCCTCAGGACCCAAGCCTGGTCAAGAAGCCCCACTGCTCAGCCTTGCTGCTTTGAGGACTGTACAATCAGCACGGGAGGCTTTGGGGGACAACCCAGATCCAACCATTACCGTCACAATGACACACAGCCCGGGGCCTCTTTTCTGTTTCTGTGAGGAGAAGGAGGGTTAATGGGTGCCACGTGCATGCCCAGCACTCCACACGCCTCCCCAGGCCTCTCTTTCCTTCCCCAGTGCTAGTCTTTGCAGGGAAAGCAGCCCACCACCTCTGCTCCTCCTAGCTGCTCTCTGGCACAAGGAACGGCTTGCTGAGGGCCAAAATATTTCTACTTATTTTCTAAGGCCTGCAAATCAATCAGCTGGAGTCTCATCCCTTTTATTTTGAAGACTTAATTCTGCTGACAACAAAACATCCCAGAGGAGGCTGGTCTTTAAGGTGTTTCATAAGAGGGCCATGGAGTAGGGAGATCTTGCTGGGTCAGGAGTCAGACGTGGGGTGTGGGGTGCAGTACAACCTGGTATTTGCCCTCAGCTGCCTCTCTGGAACATTGTTAGAGCACAGGGCTCAGACATTAGTTTTTAGTTTTTCCAGCTTGCCCAGATAAGTTTCAGAGAAGCCGGATATGCTGATGTTCAGACGTTTCGGCTGTCTCGAATCATGAGATTAGAATCCACAGTACAAGAACACAGACTTCTGTTGGATGGCCTGCTTCAGAGAGTCTTTAGTGTCTACTGGTTAAAAATAATGTGCTTGGCTCCAGAGAGATAGTTGTGAAACTTTTTGGCAGGACTTTGTGTAAGGACTTGCCTGTGGTTAGTTCATTCCAAGGGAAACTTGAGTTACTGGAAAAGAAAATCTTTCCTAAATAGTCATCTAAAAAAAAAAAAAATGATGCCATTTTCAACATGATTCTGAATATTGTCAAAAAGCCACAACGGCTTCAATGACAATAACAATAACCTCTCCCAAGCCCACCTGGCTCCTATCCTGGTAGGTTAATGCTAAGCTCCTTCCTTCTCTCCTTTGTCCTGTCTTTCTTTTTCCCTCTTTCCTTTTTCCTTCCCTTCCTGTTCTTTCTTCTCTGTCTCTCTTTCTCTCCTTCTGCATTTGTCAGCTTTAGATGACTGTGACAAAATACTCGAGGTAAACGGCGTTCAAGGAGGAAAGGTTCACTCTGGCTCATGGCTGCAGCCCATCGTCACTTGGCCTTGTTTTGGGCCGCCGCGAGGCAGTGCATTATGGCAGGAACATGTGTCAGGGGATGCTGATCGCCTCATGGTCATGCAGTCAGGGGGGAAGACCCCAAAATCCCTTTGAGGGTACACCCCAGGGAATCAGCTGTCACCTGCTAGAAACCAAGCCTTTAACACAGGAGACTTTGGGGTACACTCAGGATACAAAACAGAGCACCCCACCTATTTTCTATTCCATTCACTCTCTTTTTTCTACTCTTTGGGAAAATGCCCGGGGCTCAAGGTCTACAGACTTTCCGTAAATATTAAGAGTTTATTGTGTCATTGGGGCTCATCCAGCTAGTTGACAGAGCCGCTGAATCTACTCAACCTGAAACAATGTTGTTTCTGGGACTGTGATGAGCCTTGCAATTAGTTAATAAAAATCACTACACTGCAAGAAGCCTGTTCAGGCCTCCTCAACTCAAACTCAATTATCCACCTACATTCCCCACCCCCACCTCTTCCCGGCAGATGCTCTGGGGCCGAGACCATTACCTTGTGCCCCTCGCCCCAGCACTGCCACAGCACAGCGTATGTAGTAGCAGCAGCATCGGAGTGAATAAGAGACAGGACATTTAAGAAATATGCCGAGTTTAAGAAACTGAAGAGAGGAAAATAAGAAGAGGTGAAGCAGAGTCAATTCTCAAATCGCTGATTCTAATTTTCCTAATGTGCTTCCTAATTTCTATTAGATGCACAAAAAATGTCATCTCTGGTTTTTCTGATTCCTTTTTCTTGGCACTAGGAATTGAATCGGGAGTGCTCGACCACTGGCCTACATCCCCAGCCTTTGTGTTTACATTTATCTTCTAGTTTAAGTTTTGAGACAGGGTCTCACTATGTTGCTGAGCCTGGCCTCAGACTTGCTAACCTCCTGTGTCAGCCTCCCAAACACTAGGGTTAGAAGTGTGCACCACGCCCGCTGGTGCCCTTTGTATTTTTGTAGTGGATGAGAGAAAAGATAATGAAAATAATGATAGCAACATTCTCAAATCCAGCACATTCCCTGTACCGGCCTCTCCGACTGAGGGACACCCAACACCTACTCCAACTCACAAAGAGAAAACAGAGGCTCTGAGAATGAGACCAGCACCCTAACAATACAATCTATATTTTTATTTGTGTTTGAAAGGAAGGATTTTTTTTTTTTTGTATGAGGGATTGAACTCAGGGCCTTTCTACCTCCCAGCTATACCCTCAATTCTTCTTGTTTTTATTTTTTTTATTTTTTTATTTTGAAGCAGGGTCTTGCTAACTTTCTGAGGTTCTTGCTAAGTTACCGAGGCTGGCCTAGAACCTGTGATCCTCCTGTCTCAACCTCCCAAGTACTGAGGATTACAGAGTTGTACCACTATGCCCAGCCAAGAAGTGATATTGTCGAATTAGCAATCAACTTATTGGGAAATAAATATCAAAGGAGAAGGGGGAAATATGAGCCTGTGTCTTTGTGTCTGAAGAATCAGAGTCTTTCAAAAAAGATGGTAAGAGAGCCAGGCATGGTGGTGCAGACCTCTAATTCCAGCATTTGGGAGGCTGAGACAGGAGGGTTGCTATTCACAGCCAGCATCAGCTACTTAATGAGGCCCTTTGCAACTCAGAGAGACCCTGTTACAAAATAAAGAATAAAAAATTGCGCTGGAGCCGGGCGTGGTGGGCACGCTTGTAATCCCGCGATTGGGAGGCAGAGACAGGAGGATCGCGCAGGTTCGAAGCCAGCCGTGTGCGCTAGCTTAGGAGACCCTGTTTCCAAATAAAAATGTAAAAATAGGTCTGGGAGCGTAGCCCGGAGGTAGAAGGGCTTCCAGGAACCTCAGTACCACCAAAAAAAGAAAAAAAAAATTGCGCTGGAGGTGTAGCTCAGTGATAGAATATTTCTGGGTTCCAACCTTGGCACTGAAAAAATGAGTAAATAAATAAAATTTTAAAAATAAATAAAAGAGTGAGGCCGACCTCTTTGCTCTGGCTTCCTGTCTCCTTCTGTGATCCTTCTCAACTTCGCTTCGCCCACAATGCCATCTGCCGTCCTGTGGTGTAGCCAAGAGAACCCTCACCAGAAGCCGAGAAGACGGGAACAGCCAGCCTTGTTTTTTTGGCCCCTGAAACCATGGGTTGAGCAAACCTTTTATCTTTGTTTGGTACCCAGCCTTGAACATTCTGTCATAGTAATGGAAAGCGGATAAATACAGAGAAGAAGGCCAAATGGATTGTAGCTAAAGTTTTTTTTTTTTTTTTTTTTTTTTTTTTTTTTTTTTTATCTTGACACATTTTGTCTCTAAAATATTCACAATGGGAACATATCCCCAGGGTCTCACCTAGAACCCTGGAAGCACCCCAGACAACTGAGTCACGCTGAGTTCAAGCTGTTTTTACTCCACGGCAAATCCACTTCTGCTGGGATGACAGCTCTTGAGAACACTTCTCGGGGAGCACAGGGGCTGGCCTCTCCTTCGACTGGAAGCCTTTCACGAAGAAACAGAAACCCCTTGCTAATCCTTGGATCTGGAGTGTCCCCCACAAAGGAGAAGATGGAGCCCTCGGGAGGCGGGGCCTGGTGGGAGGACATTAGGCAATTGGGGGCGTGGCCTCAGGGAGGACGCGTGGAAACCCGCCCCTTCCTCTCTCTTGTTTCCCAGACACCGGGAGGTGAACAGGCCTCGCCCACCACGTCCTCCCACCGTGGCGCACAGCGCTGCTACAGGCCCAGAGCAGGAGGGACGAGGACAGAGACTGGAGGCTCTGAAACCAGGAGCCACACAAACCTTTCCTTCTCAACGTTCGCTACCTCGTGTATTTTGTCACAGTACTGGCACAGATTAATACACCTCTGAAAGAAAAGGTGATTCTAGGCCAGGGTATTTTATATGCCTGCAAACAGATTAAAAAAAAAAAAACCTGGGAGAACAAAAGCTAGCCTTCTAGACTTCCCTTGTGCAGCGCCTATTAGATCCTTGAAAGGCAGATATATTTACAGGAATGGAAATTGAACCCAAGCCAGCATGGACTGCTCTAATTTACTGAAGTACAGAACAAATCGCATCCAAACATGTACATTTTTATAGAGTCATGAACCACCGCAAAGGCTGATTTTCTTCCTCTTTCAGAAAAGCATGTTTTGCCTTCTTTCTCGATATTTTCATCATTTTTGTTCTTAAATTTTCAAAAGCTCTGTAGCTACAGCATGCATGATTTTAGCCACACTGAGCTATGTAAAAATGTGTCTTGTTTTCTTACAACAAAACTTCAATCTATTACAAGCTCCCATGGCTGCGTGACAGCTAAAAAACGTACTCAAGAAATCTATAAAAATGTACTTAAATTCAGTGTTTTTGGAGCAATGTTTGATTTTAATTCGATTGAATTTTTAAAAATTTCTCTCTATTCACCCCTTGGTTGATGCTAAGCTTTATGTTGGGCAAAGACCTCACAGGGCAACAGGCAGGAGTTGGACAGACCATCCTTGCATTCATTTCCAGCTCCAAATGGGTCTGAGATCCCATCAATCCCCAGCCCTTCTTGTAAGCCCGTGAGACGAGCCGGGCCAGCAGGCAGCGCCTGGGTCCTTTCTCTGGGAAGTGATCCAAGGCAGGAAATGTGGCCTTCGCGTAAGACCCCGGGCTGTGTGCTGCAGAAAGAGGCCAGTGTGCCTGGGCACAGCAGGCCTGGACATGAGCCCAGGACTGAGCCCAGGATATGAGCCCAGGACTGAGCCCAGGACATGAGCCCAGGACATGAGCCCAGGACCGAGCCCAGGACCGAGCCCAGGACATGAGCCCAGGACCTGAGCCCAGGACATGAGCCCAGGACATGAGCCCAGGACATGAGCCCAGGACTGAGCCCAGGACATGAGCCCAGGACAGAGCCCAGGACATGAGCCCAGGACATGAGCCCAGGACTGAGCCCAGGACATGAGCCCAGGACATGAGCCCAGGACATGAGCCCAGGACTGAGCCCAGGACATGAGGATTGCAAACCTAAATAAAGTGTCCACATGGAACAAAGTTCACTTCGTAGGATGAAGCACCTAATTGAATGCATTTTTTTTTTTTTGGCAGTACTGGGGTTCCTGGAAGCCCTTCTACCTCCGGGCTACACTCCCAGACCTATTTTATACTTTTGAAACAGGGTGTCTTACGCCAGCGTGGCTGGCTTCGAACCTGCGTGATCCTCCTGTCTCCGCCTCCCAAGCGCGGGGATTACAAGCGTGCGCCACCACGCCCGGCGTTAATTGAACGCATCTTAAAGCATCGTTAGTACTTCACCCTGACTTCTTTCTATTCCCCTTTGTTTAAGGAGATTTTAAAAAATCATAATAGTATTAAATCTTGAAAATACCTAAATTGTAGTCATTAAACCCCTGGGCACCAGTAGCCGAAGCTATGTATTTTCTAAAAGTAGGAATCCAGGGCCGGGCATGGTGGTGCACACCTGTAATCCCAGGACTTGTGAGGCTGAGACAGGAGAATAATAGATTGGAGACCGGCCTCAGCATCTTAGCAAGGCTCTCAGCCACCTAGCGAGACCCTGTTCCAAAAAGAAAAAAAGAAAAAGAAAAAAGAATAAAAAAAGATGAAATAGGACTGGGAGTATAGATCAGAGGTAGAATGCTCATGAGTTCAATCCCCAGTATCAAAACTATTCCAAACAAAACAAAGTATTAAAGCAATAAAAGTATTAAACCAAACAAGGAAATATTTTCAAACTTGAAAGGAACCACCACTACACAGAGCCAAGAACCCTTCAGAGATAATCCACTCTGTGAATGGCGGCCCGATGGGCGGAGTCTCCGCTCTTCTCCACCATGTTGAACCTTTCCATGGTCTCTGCCCCATCAGCCCCACTTTGCCGGGCCCCCGCCGTCCTCACAGTCACACTGAGTGCAGAGCTCCCCGCATCCCGCTCCTGCTGACCAGGCTTCTTCCCAGCCTCGGCCCCAGCTCCTGGCGATGGAAACTTCTGTCCTGCCCCCACACCACCGAGCAGAGCTTCCTTTTCTATTCTGCTTCAGTCGTCATTTGAACATACATCCTTGTTCTGAACAAATTTGTTTAGACTTAAGAGTTGGATTTCATTACAGACATGGCCTCTTTGCAGCCTCAATGGGGAAGGAAAAAGGCCTTTCCTTCCCCACTGACTTTTTATTTTTTATAATGGTTCTGGGGATTGAGTCCAGGGGCATCCTACTTCTGAGCTCCACTCTCAGCCCTATT
Source organism: Muscardinus avellanarius (assembly GCF_963383645.1). Taxonomy (NCBI): domain Eukaryota; kingdom Metazoa; phylum Chordata; class Mammalia; order Rodentia; family Gliridae; genus Muscardinus; species Muscardinus avellanarius. Next base: position 60,765,094 of record NC_137803.1, read on the forward strand.
TTACTTCTTATTTGAAACACAGTCTCACTAGGTTGTGGAGGGCCTCGTTAAGCTGCTCAGGATTCCCTCTAACCTGTGATTCTCCTGTCTCAGCTTCCCAAGTACTGGGATTACAGGTGTGTGCCACCACGCCCAGTCCTAGTGACTTTCGTAACTTGGCATTCCCAGGAGCAAGTGCTTGTTGAGTGAATACATGAACCCACACACAACACCCTACCTCAGATGGCTCCCAGGTTCTATAGGCCAACAAGAAGCTCCTGGTTTTCCGCTCCTGACTCCTCATCTCCCTATTCCAGGTCAATTTATTGCCTTATTTATTCATGAAATGTATTACAATTGGTAGCACTGCTGACTTGAAATTTTCTTCATGATTAAAAATAATTGCTACTTGTTGAAGGAACCGGTAGTTACCTGGGGATTCATTAAACTGTATAATTTTTAAAACTTAATCATTAGTGCTATACGTAGTAACAAGGTTAATAAAATCAGAGGAAGTATAAAACTTCATTTGTGTCCTGGATTTCCAAACAAGTCAGTTTTTTTCTCCCCTATTTCCTTTCAGTCCTTGCACAAGTACATATATAATTCTTATAATTCTTACAGAGTTGCAGTCAAGTTTGTTGACGTCTTTAAGTACAGAGCCAAGTTCATTGCTTTGTTTTCAGCCCAAATCATGTAAAAGTCAAGTAACAGCCAGATGTGGTGGTGCACACCTCTAATCCCAGCCCTTGGGAGGGTGATAGAGGAGGATCACAAGTTTGAGGCCAGCCTCAGCAATTTAGCAAGGCCATCAACAACTTAGCAAGACCATGTTTCCAAATAAAAATATAAAAAAGCTCAGAAGTAGAGCATCCCTGGGTTTGATTCCTAGTAACCCTCCTTCCCCCCAAAAGTCAAGTAACTACCCAGACAGTGATGTTAATCCTGGTAATGGCAATGACAGCTGTCACTTGCAGACCTCCCGCTCGGGGCCAGTGTTGTTACCTGTTCTATTTCTTTTTTTTTTTTTTTTTTTTGGTGGTACTGGGGTTCCTGGAAGCCCTTCTACCTCCGGTATACACTACCACAGGCTACACTCCCAGACCTATTTTTTAACATTTTTATGTGGAAACAGAGTCTCTTATGCCAGCGAGGCTGGCTCCGAACCAGCGCGATCCTCCTGTCTCCGCCTCCCAAGCGCGGGGATTACAAGCGTGCGCCACCACGCCCGGCTACCTGTTCTATTTCTAACCCCTAAAACAAACAGAATCAGTGGGCCAGAAAGATGCCTACAGTCATACAGCTGTGGGACAGCAGCAACTAATGCTCACCATCAGCACTTACTCATTACCACACGACACGCCAGGCCCAGCTCAGCAGCGCACCTCCTGCACCTTATTCAAACCGCACAGCAACCCAACAATATTCTCATAGCCGAGTCCCCTGGGGGGAGCCGAGGGCCAGAGAGGCTACGTACTGGGCCCAGGCTCAGGCGGCGGGGAGACGAGCCCAAGGGACTGATCCGAGCTCTCTCAGCTTGACAGGGAGGGGACCTCTTTTCCTCACATCACTGGGACCACGTCTGGAATTAAGCAGTGGTAGGTAATTTGGAGAGTTTTGAAATTAAGATTCCTGCTTATAATTTATCAGACACAGTACGTATATTTTAAAATTCCTATCAGAGAGGTCTAAGTCTCACATCGGGATATTCTACCACACTTGGCTGAACTGGGTGTCTGCAGTTTTACTTAAGCTATGTATCAATTTGCTATACTAAAATGCCATAAGAATTTAAATCTTTTTTTTTTTGTACTGGGGACTGAACTCCAGACTTTCTATCTCTAAGCAATACTTGCATCTCTCCTTTTTCTTTTCTTTTCTTTTCTTTTTTTTTCTTTTCAGTACTGGGGATGGAACCCAGGAGCATTCTCACTGAGCTACACCCCCAGCCCTATTTTTTATTCTTTATTTTGAAACAAGTTCTCACTAAGTTACAGAGAGCTCCACTAAGTAGCTGAGGCTGGCCACGAACCTGTGATCCTCCTGTCTCAGACTCCCAGATACTGAGACTACAGGAAAGGGTCACCACGCCCAGATTTCTATTTTACTTTTTAAAATTTGAAACAAGATATCACTAAGTTAATGAGGGTCTTGCTAAGTTGTTGAGACAGGCCTTAAGTGAGATCCTTTTGACTCATCCTCCCAAGTACTGGAATTACAGGCATGAGCCACCATGCCCAGCTTGTGTCTTCTTTGTTTTTCTTTATTTTTTGGGAGTGTGTGGTACTGGGGATGGAACCCGGGGGCTTTTTCTTACCTCCAGATTACACTCCCAGGCAGATACACACACACACACACACACACACACACACACACACACACATATATATATACTTTTTATACATTTATATTTAAATATATATATATTTACAGTACTGGGCATGGAACCCAGGGGCATTTGACCTCCGACCTACAATCCCTGCTCTATTTTTTATTCTTTATTTTGAAACAGGGTCTCATGAGTTGTAAAGGGCCTCACTAAGTAGCTGAGGCTGCCTGCAAACCGCAATCCTCCCATCTCAGCCTCCCAAATGCTGGGATTACAAGCGTGCGCCACCATGCCTAGCTCTATGTTTTATATTTTATTTGGAAACGGGGTCTCGCTGAGTTGCTGAGAGCCTCACTAAGTAGCTGTGGCTGGCTTCGAACCTGTGCTATCCTCCTGTCTCAGCCTCCCAAGTACCAGGATTACAAGCGTATACCCAGCTTGTATCTTCCTAAAAAGAGACTGGATCTTTAACAAAGCTCTGTACTTTGGTCTGAGGATATTACATAGAATCTCACTGCTCTTACATCCAGGGGCCATGCTACCTCTTCCTTTCTGATACAAACCTAAGGTGCAGAACGCTGCTTTAGCGTTTCATTACTCTCTTCACTGGTAATCAAAACCTCTTTTTATTTTGTCTTTGCTCGGGGCCATTAGCATGAAGTGTGCTTTGAAGGGCCAGCCCCGCAGGAGCATGGCTATAAAATCCCATCTGGTTACTCACTCCACAGAAAACACATAGGGAGCTGTCGAGTGGGGAAACGGAAACTTAGAGGACCAGGGCTGCCCAGGGTTTCCTAGGAAGAAAATGTGCAGAATGGCAGCCGGGCGTGGTGGTGCGTGCCTATAATCCCAGTAACTAGAGAGGCTGAGACAGGAGGATTGCGGGTTCAAGGCCAGCCTCAGCGACTTCGCGAGGCCCTGTTTCACAAATAAAAAGGGATGGGGTGCAGCTCAAAGGGAGAATGCTCCTGGCTCAGATTTCATGGCAGCTTCTCAGCCTCTAGGGAGAACAACCACTGGGCTCCTCAGAGAACCACTTTAATCTCTCCCTGGGGAAGGACTCTCATTTCCCCTCAGGATCTCCCGAGAGGCCCATCTCTTAAAGGCTCCATAGCAAGTTCCAGTACTTCTTCCCTCGGGATAAAGCTCCCAGCATAGGAAGGAAACACCACGTTCAAACTATAGCACTGGGCTAGGACTGAGTACAATAAGAAGTTGGGGCAGGACACATTGGCGCACACATTTTCTCCCAGTACTTGGGAGGCCGAGACAGGATGATCCCAACCTCAGCCACGTAGTAAGGCCTTCAGCAATTTAGTGAGGCCTTGTTTCAAAATAAAACATAAAAAGGCCTGAGAGTATAAATCACAGGTAGAATATCCTTTGGCTTGATCTTCAGTATCAAAAAAAAGAAAGAAAGAAAGAAAAAAGTTTGGGGAGCGGGTTGGGATTAAGAGGGTGACAGACCAAGCGATGTGTGCAGGTATATCTGTATAACTTTGAACCTCACTATGGTGAAATAATAATGCACCAATAAAAGTATAAAATTAAATGCATTTCTGTCTGTAAATAAGGAGACTGAAGTCGATACAGAGAAAAGGTTTAGATTCGTATATGAAAAATGTTGACTAGACTATTTCTTTTCCTACTTTTCTGTGTACACTGTTTAAAATGTTTTAATAAGATTATCCTAGTAAAGTATGTATGCACACATGTTTCTTTCTGTCTCCTAACATGTAATACACATGTTATAGAGACATACTGATGAGTCAGAGGGAGAATGTTAAAAACTGCTCTTAGCAGACTTTTCCAGGAATTTCTGCCTTCTATAATTTCTTTGCATTTTATAGACTGACACATTCCTTGGCGCATACCCTGCAATTTCAAAAACGTATCCACCGATGCGTCATTCTGAGGCTTATTCACCACTGAATTCCAATCAGGGAGCCTTGAGCAGTCTCTGCTGGCAAAAGCCACATGCCCGGCACTATACAGAATCCCACAGCCAACAGCTTTCGTTATTCTTATTACTTATAGTGCCCCAGAAGCCAGTGTCATTGTTACCAATTTTTTCAGCACTGGGGATGGAACCCAGGGGCATTCTACCTCTAAGCTACACCCTCAGCCCTATTTTTTATACCTTATTTTGAAACAGGGTCTCGATGAGTTGCAAAGGGCCTAAGTAGCTGAGGCTGGCTGCAAACCCAGATCCTCCTGTCTCAGCCTCCCAAATGCTGGGATTTCAAGCATGCATCACCACGCCCAGCAATGTCTCATGTTTTATCTGCACCAGAAAAGGATGGCATCTCCCCTTCCCTTCCTTACAGCAGTCTCATTTGCAGTGAGACTCAGCGCACAGATGGGGAAGGGCCGTTTCATAGATGGGGAAACTGGGGCTCAAGGCAATGAATCTCCTCTCTGTGAGCTCTGTTCTCCCTGGATAATCATGATCAGCTATTTTTCTGCTAAGAAATTAACAGAAACTAAGTCAGAAATTCACATCGATCATCCGTTTGCTATATGAGTGCGACACAGAGAAGACCTCGACCATTTGGGGAAGAAATTAATTCCACTGCTCTAGTATTTTCTGGAACGCTCTTAGAGTTTGCTCCTTCTGGCTGTGCTGCTGGTAGAGTGAACGGGGTTGTAGTATTCTACACATACCTAATTACATTGTAATCTCTATGCACACAGCTAAGTAGTCATTTTCTGTATCTATGTTCTCTCCAGCCCTAGCCCATAACACTTGAAAATAAGGATCCATGTCCTTGTCATAGTTATTTTATGTCTACGGTGGGAAGACTGGTGTCTTCTTGGGCTCCCAGCTCAGACTATGGAAGTGGACCCATAGAGTTGGAATCCTACCTCTGCCATTCGCGATCCACTGAACCTCATCAAGTGAGCTGATTTTGCTAAGGGGCATGCTGTTTCTGTCTCTGTCTTCATTCTCTCGTCTGTTAGCTGAGCACGAGTTTCTGTGCTACTGGGATTGACACCGGGGCACTCTACCTCTGAGCTACAAACTCAGTCCTATTTTCTTTCTTTGGTTTTTATTTTTTTTACCTGTGATACTGGAGATTGAACTCGCAGGCATTCCACCTCCAACATACACCCTGGTCTTACTTCATTTTGTATTTTAAAACAGGTTCTCGCTAAGTTGCAGAGGGCCTTTCTAAATTGCTGAAGCTGACCTTGAACCTCTGATCCTGTCTCAGCCTTCTAAGCACTGAGATTACAGGCATGTGTACCATGCCCGGCTTTCATTTTTGGAAACAGAGTCTCACTAAATTATGGTGTGTTGGCTTTGAAGCACTGTCTTCCTGTCTCAGCCTCCAGAGTACTGGGATTACAGTCATGCACCACTGTGCCTAGCCTTGAAATGATTTTACTATCTGTCTTACACATGAAGTGCCTAGCACAATAACTTTTACATAGCTAACATCCAATAAATATTGGCTGCTAATAAGTGCTTAAAATATTTATCAGAAATCTGGCTATGGTGGCACATGCTTGTAATCTCAGCATTTGGGAGGCTGAGACAGGAGGATCTCTGGTTCACAGACAGCCTTAGCTACTTAATGAGGCCCTTTGCAACTCAGTGAGATCTTGTTTCAAAGTAAATAATAAAAAAATAGGGCTTGAGGTGTAGCTCAGAGGTAGAATGTCCCTGAGTTCTGTCCCCAGCACCACACACACACAAAATACACACACACACACACACACACACACACACACACACTATATATATATATATATATATATATATATATATATATATATATATTCAGAGAAAATGTTTTAAAAGGAAACACAAAGCTGGGCTGGGCCTGATGGTGCATGCTTGTAATCCCAGCATTTGGGAGGCTGAGACAGGAGGATTACAGTTTGCGGGCAGCCTCAGCTACTTAGTGAGGCCCTTGGCAACTCAGTGAGACCCTGTTTCAAAATAAAGAGTAGAAAATAGGGTTGGGGGTGTAGCTCAAAGGTAGAATGCCCCTGGGTTCCATCCTCAGTATCCCCCCAAAAAAAGAAAGAAAGGAAGAGAGACAGACAGAGGGAGACAGAGAGAGATGGCCTCTGATAAGCACAGCATGAATGCTCTGGCCTGCCGGGTTACAGGTATCTGGGCTCCTTTTGTTAATTTGCTATTTTCCCTCAAACACACAGCTCAGCATTTGCAGTGGGCGCAGTCACACCGTCCCAAGCTCTTTAGCTTTGGAAACCCGGCCCTGTGGCCAGCACCCAGCCCTCCCGGTCCTCGCGCCCCGCAGACAGCCGCCGTGCGTGCAGCCTCCTTTAACTCTCCACTTTGCTTCTTGTTAATCACCCCGATCATCGGTGATACCCAAGAAAAGCTGAGAGGGTAAAGTTATCTGCAGCTGCCCTGTGACCTGTGAGCACAGACCAGGTCAATACAAGTCAGGCAGAATGACAGCGACAGCTGCCTGGTGCCATTCAGAGGGAATGGAGCAGTTCTGTTTGGAAGCCTCGGGGACAAGTATATCATTACAGCCCGGCTGCTCAGAGGGAAAGCTTCTAAACTTGCTCTTGGGGACAGGCGCGGCTCTCCTGCTCTCGCCCAGGGGCTCTTCTGGGACACCTGCGAGGTCTCCCCGAGACTCTCCCGCTAGATTTTTCTGGGAGGTGACCTCCTGGACCCGAGTCCCCTCTCGCCTCCCCACTGTCCCAGCCCGCGGCACTGGCTTTTAGCATCTGGAACGGGACAACCTCCCTACTCTGAAAGGGGCAGAGAAGAAGCGAGGAAGAGACCATGGGGGCCAGGCAGTCCAGAGGAAACTCCAAGGACAAAGACCCCAAGAGGCTGCTGCTCCCGGGGAGGAGACAGAAGTTTGCCTCTTGGGACGACACCCTGCTCTTGGGAAGGGACCCGCGGTCCCTGCTGAAGCGGGGCATGCGCCACGTCAGCTTCAGCTTGGTCACCAAAGGCATGACGGACATCCCAGACTTTCTGTGGGGCTTGTCCGAGGTCCAGAAACTCAATCTGTCTCACAACCAGCTCCGGGTCCTCCCTCCCGAGGTGGGGAAGCTGAGCCGCCTCGTGGTGCTGAACCTCTGCGGGAACCACCTCAAGAGCCTGCCCAGAGAGATCAGCCTCCTGCAGAGCCTCAAGGTCCTGTTCCTCAACATGAACTGCCTGACCGAGGTGCCGGCCGAGCTCAGCTCCTGCAGGAACCTGGAAGTGCTGAGCCTGTCCCACAACCGTCTGTCCCAGCTGCCTGCCGGCTTCGCCGACCTCTCCAGGCTGCGGAAACTCAACCTCAGCAACAACTGTTTCATCCACATCCCCATCTGCGTGTTCTCGCTGAAGGAGCTGGACTTCTTGCACGTGGGCGCCAATCGCCTGGAGAACATCGCCGAGAGCATCCAGTGCCTGGGCAGCCTGCAGATATTCATCGCTGAGAACAACAGCATCCACTCCTTCCCCAGGTCACTGTGCCTGGTCACCAGCCTGGAGTTGCTGAACCTCAACAACAACGACATCCAGACCCTCCCGGAGGACCTCTACCTGCTGAGTCGGCTGGGGAGGATCGCCTGGAATCCCATGGACAAAGGGCTCCACATCTCTCAGAACCCTTTATCCAAGCCCCTGCCCGAGCTGGTGGAGGGGGGCCTGGAGATGCTCTCCAGCTACCTGAAGAACAAAAAGAACAACTGAGGTGGACAGGGACGACGTAGCTGGGCGCTGTCACCCGAGTCGCTTCTCTGTCGTCTCAGCTGCCTGCTCTGCTGTTTGTGTTTGTGGAGGCTCTGGATGCAATTTCCTAAGTTGTTCTTGGGCATCTGAATGTGGATGTTTTTGCCTTAACTCGTGGGAGGTGTTTGCCTTAACTCTGGATATTACCAGTGACCTCCAGAATATTATGTTCATTTCCTCCTCAATATAAATTGAAGCAGCCTTTGGGTTTTCACTGAAGAGAATGGATCGCTCTAATTCCTCTGCGGAGCTGTGAGATTCAGCCCTTGCTAGAGAGAATGACAAGTCTGAATTCAAGATCATTCAAAAGCCAAATATTTACTAAGTATGTACCGCGTGCTAAGTACTGCATACAGCATGAAAACTCTGCTTTCAGATGCTTTTACCCTGGACTTGGCGGCAAACGCAAGACATGCTCTCGAATCGGCCCCCACAGAGCGTTACTGGGACCAAGGGCCAAGCCTGAGCCGGGCTCTGTGCTGCCTAGGACCAAACACAGATTTCCCTTTGGGTTCTGGGGAAGGGATAGTAGGACTTCTCCCTTGACAACATCTGTAATCAAGCTGCTGTGTGTGTGTCTCGTGGTGAGTAACTGGGGTGTTGGGAGGGCACCCACCTCTGGTGGCACTTTCAGATAATAAATACAAACTGATTTCAATGTATAGTTTCAATCTTCCCTAACCCTCTCCCACCCTGAGTCTGCTCCACTTGCTACAGACACTACCTGTAGACTCCTCCACTCTAATTTTACATCTTCTCTCTCCCTGGATTTGCCTCCTTAGATAATTATTAGGAGAAAAGCGGCAAATGGCAGTAATGCACAGGTTTGAGGACAGTCTGAGCAATTTAGCAAAGAAATTTGTGAATCCCTGTTTCAAATAAAAATAAAATTGAAGCCGGGCGTGGTGGCGCACGCTTGTAATCCCCGCGCTTGGAAGGCAGAGACAGGAGGATCGCACAGGTTCGAAGCCAGCCGCGCTGGCTTAAGAGACCCTGTTTCCAAAAATAAAAAAAGTAAAAAAATAGGTCTGGGAGTGTAGCCCAGAGGTAGAGGTAGAAGGGCTTCCAGGAACCCCAGAACCACCAAAAATAATAAATAAATAAATAAATAAAATAAAATAAAATTGAGAAGTGCTGGAGGTATAGCTTGAAGGTAGAATGCCCCTTGGTTTCATCTCCAGTAGCAAAAATAAATATATAAAATAAGATTCAGAAAGGAGACTCAGGTGTGATGGTGCACACCTTTAATCTCAGTACTTGGGAGGCTGAGACAGGACGATCGCAGGCTTGAGGCTGGTCTCAGCAACTTAGCAAAACCTTGTTTCAGAAAAAAAATAAAAAGGATTGGAGGTATAGCTCAGGGGTAGAAGGCTACTGAGTTCAATCTCAAGTACCAATAAATAAATAAACAAATAAAATCTCAGCAAAGTTAGAATGGAAGGATAGGAGAGGAAGAAGGCTGAGGTTGACTAAGGGAGGGGCTACATCCGAGTAGTGTAAAAGTATGAATACACTAGCATGGTTACCCTGGACACTCATTGTTGGGAGGGGAGGGGAAGTGGGGGTGGCAGGGAGAGGGCACCAAGCACAGTTTAAATGTGTACCATTCATTTTCAATAAAAAATAAACAAATAAAACGAAACAAAATAAAATCCAGAAAAGGAGAATCATTGCCGCTGGCTTCTACATGTGGACATTTAAAAAGTAAGTTTAGTGACATTTAAAAGATCTCTGAACAAAGGGCTTCGTAAAGATGCTGAGCTTGTTTTGTTTTCGACTTTAAGGGTGCACAGCTGTTAGTTAAACATAGACATCAGGGCTCCTGATGACAGGGAAGGGGCGGTGCCGCACCCAGGGCCACGGATCTTATTAACTATCACAGCAGCCAGGTCCCCTTTCTTAGGGCTAAAGAATTAGAATGTAAAGGTGGCTCTGAGGAAGGTATGGCTCCTTCAGGTCAGGAAGAGCTAATTGCTCCAATTTTATGGCCCACTGGTCCACAGAACATAGAAAACAACAAATAAATAGCCGGATCTAGGATCTGGGGTTGCTGCAAGACTTGCCTAATGTCCTCTTAATAGCCTCAGTTTAATCCAATTAAACTTACATGTATCAGGACCTTCTCTAGTCTGGACCCTGGGCTGAGAGCCCCAGAGGAATAACATCGCAGTCTCTCTCCCAAGGAACTCGCGGTTTGGTCGGTTTGGTCAAGGAGGCAGGCTCACATGGGCGGATCCCTGTTAATGACAGAGAAGCACCTGGCTGGGACCCCACTGTGTGGTGTGGACGAGTCTGAGCGCCCCAGTCCCAGCAACCAACTAATGGTGAGCAAGGAACACAGCCGGCATGAATCAGCCAATCCCTCCCTGGACTGCAGCCCTCCGGCCCTAGTCCCTCCTCTTGCCCGCAGGCCCTTGGGAAAGGGTAGCAAAAGAAAGTGAGCCAATAACTGTTAGCATCAGAGACCACAGTCCCATTTGCACATTACTGCCTGAGCTCCTCCGTGCAACCGCTGCAAACAGACCTCCCCAGGGTCACCTAAGGCAGCCACATCGACCTTTCCAAAAGGAAAGTCCCCCTCCTGCAGCATCCAGGGAGCTGCAGGGTGCTGCCAGGCACTCAGAGGCACTCCAAAACCCTCACCCATGTTGGCTTGCTGGGGCCAAGACTATTTTAAAACATCAGCGGGGTTCTTACTTCATGCCCTGAGCAGTGGGACATTGCCAGGCGAGCCTCCTCTGCAGAGCTGGGCAGGTCACTACCGGAGCTTTGGCTGAAGTGCGTGCAGCTGTCGGGCGGACACTGGTGTGTGCCAGGATCCTGCCCCCGAGTGTGCGGCTGGACAGCCTCTCGGGCTCACGCTGAATCTCCATGACCTTGCCGCGGGCAGCCGGGCGAGTACGCAGCGTGGCATGTTTCCTGCTAAGCAATCACTTGATTTCCTTGTCAGTCACTTGATTCCATAGTAACTGGACTCCAGGGAAAGAATGCCACCATATTTTGAAGGTGACCCAAGAGCTTATTATACTTTTTATAAGGGGGGGAAAAAGTACCAGTTTGTTTGCCAGCTCCGCTGGGTGCCTTTCAAAAGTCTAATAGCAAGATTTTCTTTGTTAAGGCTCAGCACTGAGGAAATCACAAAATCAAAATAGAGTAATTGTCCCTTGTGCTTCAGGTACTGATTGCTGCAGGGGCTTCTCTGTTGACGAGTGGAAGTGTTGAGCCCCAATCTGGATACCACGCTTTGTTATTCAGAACAGCAAAGTGGAGTGAATTGGATGGAACCAGCGGTGTCTTTGCTGGCAGAGCTAGAGTTTGCTGACTGTCCCTGAAGTATTTTGCGCTTTTCTTTGTTGTATTCTTCTAATACAGCCACTTCTGGTATGGTATTTCAAATGCATCTGGAATCAAAGCCCAGAGGCCTCCCGCATCCAGCTGCGAAGGATATTTAGTCAACAAATAGGAGCTAATTGGGTGCTTCTGTGGGGAGCCGCTGTCCCCTTCTAGATGGTACCCTGGTTCTCAGGTCACTCGGCTCTCAGCGCAGACGGATGTCCCTGTGTGTTCAGAAATAGCTTTCAAGGCTGGTGAAGTTTATGAGCACACAATTAAGAAAAAAGTCCTATGTTCTTAAGAAGGGCAGGAGACTGTGAAAAGACACATCTGTTCAAAGAATAATACTGCTAAATGTATAATACCGCAGCGTATTAAAAAGAAAAATGTAGTCATTGCTTCGCTTGTTGACTTACTAAGTGGTATGGAGAAGCAATGTACTGCGTTCTTGGGCTTTGGTTAATAGACTCCTTTCTGTAGTTACCAAAGATAGAGTGGCCGTGCGACTGTACACCTGGATCTCACAATGAAGTCACACTTGCTCTGGGAAAGAGATAAAGGCCAGGCTGCTGTCACTATTTGTAGGATGCATTAAAAGATCTCTTCTTTGGGCAATGGATGATTGCATTTGAAAGTCTATCTCATATGCCTCAAAGCCTCTACTGAATGGCATTTTGGTAGCCAAGCATAAAGAAACACAGGCAGCTTGGAGGACCGTGGGTTCAGTCGCTGTCATAGCAACATTGTGAGATCATGGCCTGAGGCCCGCACACCGGACTGGCTTCCTTCCTCAGCCATTTGCATAGGTTTGTGATTGCCCCCTCTCTGGATGGAGCCGCTGAAATTCTGATAGAAGTGGTATAGAATGGAACATGAATTCAGGAAATAATTCAAACAAGAAACAAATTGAAGAAAGCAAAATTCCAAGTTACTAGGTTAAGCCAATCTGAGGTTAGCAAACACTGAGTTACGCCATCAGTCTCTATTGTGACAGTATCCAGGTACCCTCTACCCCATATGCCAGGAATTATTTTCAGTTATCTGCACGAGATCCTTGAGAAACACAAAATCCCCAGCTTAGATTTAATGTGCGGCTAAGGCCCAACACTGTTGAAGTCATTTCTTAATTATGAGGAGCTCAGGGTACCAGGATCCGACTCTAGCATGTAGTCTGAGAAAACAAAATAAGCCATCTGTGCTGGCACACACCTGTAACCACAGTACTTGAAAGGCTGAAACAGGAGGATCGCAGGTCCGAGGGTAGCCTTAGTCACAGCAACTTAGAATACTGTTTCAAAAAAAGGGAGGGGGGCTGGAGGTATTGCTATGCACAGTTCAAGGAGTCCCCAAAGACCTCCAGGGGACCGACACCTTATGCAAAAACAAAGAGCCTTTATTCGGGCTTAAGCTGGACTCTCAGACTTTACCTACACAGTAGATCCTTACTGAGAGCCCCTTCAGCAGTAGAGACGAGCTTTTATGGTGGTTAGGGTAGGGGTGGGGAAACTAGCTACATCTGAGCAAGGTTGGTCTGGCGCAAGGCGATTGGTCCATACTGACCACATCAGCTTAAAGGTTTTAAGCGCAGGATTTGGGAGTTTAAGAGTCAGTATTCAGCTGGGCTAACAACCAATTCTTAGCTGACCAGGTCAATCCTTGCTGCAGCTCTTTGGCTGGTAGCTTTAGGGACAGAGAGAAGTATTTTGTTCTGCCTAAGTCTTCTTCAGGTATAGCCCAGAGATAGAATGTTCCCGGGTTCAATCTGCAGTACCACAGAAGATAAACAAATTCAGAGGAACACAAGAGTTATTACAAACAATAATGGCAATAATCTTGACCTTGTAGAGCACAGACCTTTATCCAAGTGTCCTTTTACGTTATCCGTCAAGTTACATATTGAATCCAAAGCATCACTAATTAAAAAAAGGCAGCATAGTAATAAAAAGGGGAAGAAGAGAGGGCTCATAATGAATCTGTACAAGCCCGGGCATCGTTAGGCCAGCGGAACAGAAAGCCATTAGCACAAAGCTTGCTTGGCAGATTTTTTTAGTAGTGTCATAGGAATCTATTTGTAAGGAGAGAGTTTATTTCCTAGTACTTTTAGCCTCACTCTACTTCAGAGCAGAACAGAAAAAAACAAAGGCAAATTGGAGCAGTATCAAAGTGTTTCCCGATGCACGTGGGAAGAGAAGCATGTTTTATGAACAGTGCGAGACCATCGGCTATTTTATTTTATTTTATTTTTGCAGTACTGGGGATGGAACCAGGGGCATTCTACCTCTGAGCAACACCCTCAGCCCTATTTTTATTCTTTATTTTGAAACAGGGTCTCACTGAGTTGCAAAGGGCCTCACTGAGTAGCTGAGGCTGTCCTTGAACCATGATCCACCTGTCTCAGCCTCCCGAATGCTGGGATTACAAGCGTGCACCACCACACCCGGCTAGCTCTTCTATTTTTTATTTTTACTTTTTTTTGTGCGTAGCACTGGAGTTTGAATCCAGAGGTAGAGTGCCTCTGAGCTATACCCTCAGCCTGATTTTATTTATTTGGAAACAGGGTCTCACTAAGTTGCAGAGGGCCTCGCTAAGTTGTTGAGGCTGGCTTCGAACCTGCAATCCTCCTGTCTCTGCCTCCAAACTACTGGAATTATACATGTTTGCCACCGCGCCCAGCATTTTATTTTTGGTGTTGGGGTGGGTGACCCTCTCAGCTGAGACAAGTATGTCAGTTGCTCAGCACTTACTCAGCATCTACGTGTCCTGGGATGACAACTACCTTAAGAGATGGGCGACCAGCCAGGCACACGCCTGCAATCCCAGTACTTGGGAGGCTGACCAAGAGGATCACAGTTTTAAAGCCAGCCTTAGCAATTTAGCGAGACCCGCAGCAACTTAGACCCTGACTCAAAATAAAAAATAAATATAAAAAAGGTCTGGGTTATAGCTCAGCGGTAGGATGCCCTGGGTTCAATCTCCAGTACGGAAAATATAAGTAAAAAAAAAAACAACAAAAAAAGACAAGAGTGGGAATGTGTTTAGGTGAGAGAGATTACAGGATGGCAGAATCAGTGCAATACTTCCTTTGTTTTGCTTGTCTTGATGGGAAATCCACAGATCCCACTGTCTCGGGCGGTGTTGTGTTATTTGCCTTTTTTCTCTTGCTCTAAAATCTGTGATGTTGGGCAGGCGCGTGGCAGGAGGGGGGATACACTACAGCCCACAGTGGCGCTTGTGTCCTTGTTGGAGAGCGACCCCCGAACCTCTGCTTGCTGCAGTACGGGCCGGGGTCTTCCTAGGGCTCTGAAAGGTCTCAGGCTGGGGGCCCCTGAAAGCCGGCTGTCTGCTCATCAGAATTGCCCATCATATTAATTTAAAAAATAAAATAGAAAAGAAAGAATTGGAGTGATTCTGAACTAGGAACCATTATGTTCTTACTTTTTTGCTTTGTTTTGTTTTTTTCTGTTAGTACTAGGGATTGAAGCCAGGGGCATTCTATCCCGGAGCTACACACCCAGCCCGTATTTTATTTATTTTTTAAATTTTGAAACAGGGTCTCGCTAAGTTGCTGAGGCTGAACTCAAACCCGCAATCCTCCCATCTCGGCCTCCCAAGAACTAGAATCGCAGCCATGCACCAGGGCAGCTGACTTGATGTTCTCAGATTTTAAAAGCTGACTTGATGCTCTCAGATTTTAAAAGCTCTGCAGGCGGTAGTTCTGCAGCCCACTCTGGGATGAGAAATGCGGATGTAGGTCTTTGCCTAAATGAGACCAGCGATGAAGTGTGCGAGTAAAGCAGGGAGCCCTGAACCTGGTCAGCACACCAGAGCCCTCAGACCAGGTTCATCTGGGCAGCTATGGAAAATGCCGCCGCGCAGCCCCTTGCGATGCTCTCTGACACAGTGGGTCCAGGGTGGAGCCTGCTCTGTGCAGTTGGAACAAGCCGCCGGGTGTTTCTGGTCATAAGGTAGGTCAGAGGAAGCCTGGTCCAGAGAATGTGTGCGTCCTGGGACGTGGAGTGCTCTGGGTCGCAGGTCCAACTCGGGCGCTGGCGAACCTCCCTGCCAGTCGCTGCCCCTGCAGCCCAGGGACTCCTGGACCGTTGTCTTTGACTCCGACAGAGAGCACATCCTCAAAGGCGTGCACGCCATGATGGATGGGAGGCGAATGGGCAGGCACAGACCCCATCAAAGGGAACTCCACCTGCTTCAGCTGAAATTCTTCAAGTGTGTGTGTGTGTGTGTGTGTGTGTGTGTGTGTGTGTGTGTGTGTGTGTTGTCTTTTGTCTTCTTATTTAATGCCTTAGTAAACAGATATCTGACCTGATAATTATCGTGCTTATTCAAGAGAAACAAAAATCACCGTGGAGATGGGTTAAGATCTTTAGGAGCATTAAGGTCTTCTTGTAGCACCATAAGAAATATAATCTTAATTTTGGTCAACATTCAAATATGCAAAATGAGCCAGGCTTGTACTGAGGTGAGTCAAGTTTACATCCCTCCAAATTGCCTGGATTCCATCTCTGATTGTTTTATTGGGTTAGCAGCTCAGAGGGAAAAGTCTGGTTGGCTTTTTTTGGTTGACTGATTGGTTTAAAACTTCTCTGATTTATGTTTCTAGAAGATAAAAATTCAGAGCTGGGCGTGGTGGCGCACGCTTGTAATCCCCGCGCTTGGGAGGCTGAGACGGGAGGATCGCACAGGTTCGAAGCCAGCCTCAGCTACTCAGTGAGGCTCTCAGCAACTTAGTGAGACACTATTTCCAAATAAATTAGAAAATAGGACTGGGAGTGTAGCCCAGAGGTAGAAAGCCTCTGGGTTCCACCCCTAGTACCACACACACACACACACACAAAGAAGATGTAAAATTCAAATAATTTGTTTTCCCTAAAAAAAGAAAAACAGAAAAACAAAAAAACACCCTCACTTACTGAATTCAATAATATGATTTGGACACTTTGTGTTTTTTTTTGTTTTTGTTTTTGTTTTGGTGGTGGTACTGGGGGTGGAACCCAGAGGCTTTCTACCTCCAGGCTATGCTCCCAGACCTTTCTTATATTTTTTTATTTGGAAACAGGGTCTCACTAAGTTGCTGAGAGCCTCACTAAGTAGCTGAGGCGGGCTTCGAACCTGCGCGATCCTCCTGTCTCAGCCTCCCAAGCGCGGGGATTACAAGCGTGCACCACCACGCCCGGCGATTTGGACACTTTGCGCTAACATTTTTGCTCTTAAAAAATAACAGCAAGCATAGTGTGTTCCAAGGATTCAGTTGAAGAAATAAATGTTTTTCTAAAATCTCCTCGCCTCCAAAGTGCCCCCTTCACACGGCACATGCAGGTTGAGTTTGAATTTCTTCAAAAGCAGCTTCTGCAGACCATGGGGCTGCACAGTTCCTTCTCTTTTGACGGCTTTGATTTTTTTTAACGATCGCGCCCCTCTCTCCACCAATACTATTTGGTACATGTCACATATCAATGTTATCCACAGTTTAGAATAAGAAGCGAAAGACTTTGACTTGTTTTTTTACTAACCTTCCTTACAGGACGGTAAGTTTCAATTGTGTTCGACAAGCCTCCTTGAGGAATTCTTTCGTCGTAAGTACTCTGAGCCACTCAACACACACTTCTGGTATGGTTGTCCTCAGCCAAGACCATGAGCAGGCTTAGGATTTTCATTCATTCTGGAAATTACAGGAATAGTATAAACAAAAATGTATTAATGAAGGATAAAAAAGTTTTCCTTACACGTTAATCTTTTATACTATCTTATGATCATGATTACAATTCTATCATAAATAACAAAAATGTGTTTATTTTCCCAGAAATATATATAACAAATTTCTATAGAAACCAACATAGTTGGTTTAATCTGTTTAGAAATGAATCGATGTGGAAGTGGAGGAAGTGGGGCCCAACTAGGGAGGTTTTTTTTAGAAAAACGCCAGCAGAAATTGCCCCCGGACTCGATGTGGGGGTGGAGAGAAAGCCAGAATGACTCAGGTGCTTGACACGAGCAACTGGAAAGTGACAGCTGTCATCTACTGAGAAGAGTTTGAGACAGAAGATCAAAAGTTTGTTTATCAACATGCTGCTTTTGAAATTACAAATAGGCTTTTGAACAGGTCTGCTAAGTAGGCACTTGGATAACAAATAAAAGGTCCAGAGGAGAATTTGGGATTGGAAGTAGGAGTTGGGAAAAAATATATACCAGCAAAATATACAAGAAGAAGTAAAAAATAAGTGTATCCATTATGAAAGGTTTCAATAGAAATTGGTAATTTTCCTTTGTGTTATGGTAGCTCAAGGTGCTGTGCTCAGTGATCTGAGCCGTCCCCAGGGTGCTGTTTTTCAGCTGCTAAGTGAGATACTGTTCTATTTAGCTCTCACACCTGAATTTGTATAAAGCCTTGAAATTGTTGGTTGACAGGGGGACAGTCAGAACGCGATCACACGGCAATGGAGAGAGAAGGGATAAGGGTTCCAAGTAGACACTTATGTCCCATCTGCTTCTGGCCACTGACTGGCCCCTCCCCACTCATGATTGGCAGCAATTTTAACCAGTCGTCGAGCACAGATCCATGCTGGTGTCATGCGAAAGTCACAGGTGTTGGGCAAGCTCCATTCATCTCTCTTCCCTCTCTTTCCTTTCTCCATTCTTAATTTATTTCAGGTTGAAACACCATGAAGCTTTCTGGCTACATGTTCACAGCAAAGGATAGAAAAACTCCATTCACATTAGATGTCCTCTTAGAATTTTGAGCAGGAAAATTTCTTTCAATTTATCATTGGAATAAATGCACTTGAGAATAATATATATATATTTATTACTGGGGGTGGAACCCAGGGGCTTTCTACCTCCGGGCTATGCTCTTAGACCTTTTTATATTTTATTTGGAAACAGGGTCTCACTAAATTGCTGGGAGCCTCACTCAGTAGCTGAGGCTGGTTTCGAACCTGTGCGATCCTCCTGTCTCAGCCTCCCAAGCGCGGGGATTATAAGCGTGCGCCACCACGCCCAGCTGAGAATAAGAAATTTGAAAAGTACAATATTCCAGCCAGCCCTGCGTTTCTCCTCTCTGCTCATCTGATGGTTGCTTCAACCCAGGACGCCTTGGTCCAGAGCTTGTCTAAGCTCTCACGTGTTCTCTTGTGTTTCTTATCTGACTTGCTAACAAGCAGCCTTCTTCGGAACTCTTACTAAATGTTGTACTTGTTATTTTTATCTCTATTTTTGTGGCACTAGAGATTGAATCCAGGGGCGTTCTCTCACTAACCTATACTCCAGCCTATGTTGTTTTTATTTTAAATTTTGAAATGGGATCTCTTTGTTACTAAGGGGCTCATCTCAGTTGCTGAGGCTAGCTTCGAACCTGTAATTCTCCAATCTCAGCATCCTAAGCGCTGGGATTACAGTGCCACCGTGCCTGGCAAATACTGTCTTTTATTTTGGCCTTATCTTGCATTAACTCCACAGACACGGAAACCACAAAGTTGTGTGCCTGGAGGAATGACGGCACATAGGCTCTCACTGTTAGAGGGACAGAGAGACATTCCCGTAACCTGCGATCTATTTTTACACAATTCATCCAGAGAGGGGGGGTTCCTTCCTGGGATCAGTGGCAGGATGTGAGCCAGCGTTTCTTTTTGTTGTTCTATTTTCGTTTTGTTTGTTGATTGGTCTGTGCACGGAGTTTCTGGTTGAAAATAACCCTAAAAGATCAGCAATTTTAAACCAAAGGAAAAATTCTAAGAGCATACGCGTGTGCTTACTTTTTTTTCACATCTGGGTCAAATATTCTAATTGTTGTGTGTATCTTGGTAATATTAGGTCATTTGAAGACATTCTGTTCTTCGAGGTTAAAAACAGAGAGAGCCGTAGAATTTCTCTTCTCGCTGGAAACACGTTTCTCCGCGTGCTCTGATGGTGACAGATCTCCTTTCATCTCGCAGTCCCCCCTCTCGGGGGAAGAGAATTAGAAGCAATAACTCTGACTTGGTATTTGCTGTTCGACTCACGTTTCTCAGCAGTTTAAAAACTACCTTCAAATTTGCTAACAACTTACTTTGAAAACTATGCTCTGGGAAAACAGGAGGCAAAGGGGAGGACAAGAAAGGGTCTCAAAGTAATTCACTTGAGGATCTGTGTGAGTTGCTTGGAAGGGAGATGGTTCTCCAATTCTCCGGAAGCCGTGGCATTGCATACAGCTGCCCTCATGAGGTCTAGGGAAGTGATTCCTAAGCTCAAATCCTGTAGCTCCGCTGCATGAGACGCTGTCACTATAAGCAAAGACGCCTTCCTCTTTATCTCAGAGAATTAAAAATTGCCATCGTTCATTAGCTATAGAAACAGTGTAAACATAATCCAAGCTTCACGGGAGGGGGGGGAGTATTGGCTTCAAAGTCACAATTCTTATTTATATATTTATGTAATTATGTATTTATGTATTTATTCTTGGTACTGGAGACTGAACCCAGGGGCAACTCAATCTCTGAGCTACACTCGCAGCTTTTTTATTTTTTAAATTTTAAAACAGAGTCATGCGGTGTTGCCGAGACTATCCTCAAACCCGCCGTCCTCCTGCCTCAAGCTCCCAGGTCCTGGCATTATACATGTGCACCACCAGGTCCAGCTCGCTTCAAATCCTTAAAGTTCAGATTTGCATATGCTGTAATACTAATTTTAATGTAGGGAAATGCGAATTCATTTCATTATCAGAAGTAATAAAAACAGGACACTGTACCCAGTTCAAACAAAAGATGGTCAAACATGTATGTGTTTCTTTTTAAAACAGGACCTAGAGCCAAACCAAAACGAGCCTTACAACCTGAAGACCGCCCTTCTCTGTTCCCCATCTGAGTCAAAGCGCTTCCACCCCGCAGGAAAGCAGAGGTTCCTTCAGGCCACCGCACACCCAAAGCTCTTTCGCAATCAGCAGGCCCGAGGTTCCCTCTCCCCGGCCCTCTCGCCTTCTCCTCTCCAGACCTTCTGCCGGGGCCTCCACCTGCCCAGTCCCGCTCCCCCTGCTTCTTCCTCGTGGCTCCTTTTCACCCATATTCTACACAGGTGCTGAAGTTTAAAAGTGCTCCTTTTAGCGGGCTTGGGAGTACACACCTATAATCCCATCACTTGGAAGGTTGAGACGGGAGGATCACAGATTCAAGTCCAGCCTCAGCCACCTAGCAAGGCCCTTAGCACCTTCAGGAGATTCTGTTTCAAATGAAAGATAAAATAGGGCTGTGGTGCAGCTCAGAGATAGAATGTCCCTGCATTCAACTCCCAGTACCACTTCCAACATGCTAATCTTAAAAATGCAAATTGGATCGTGTTACTGCCCTTTCCGGTTGATATCTATCCACGTGTGTTTACAATACAATCCCAAATCCTTACTTATTATGGTCTCCAAATCCGTATGGTCTCTGGCCCTGATGATGTCTTCAGTCAGTGCCCACCACCGTGTCCACAAAGATTGCCTGCCATGCTCCACTCCTTGAATTTCTGAAGCTGCTGAACACTGTCATGCCTGAGGACATCAGAGCCACCTCTCCCTGGACGCTCTCCCCGGCCAGCGCCCACCCGTTCTCAGGTCTCAGCTGCAAGGCGCGTTCTAGGCATGCCCACTGCTTTGCCTTCACAGTCCTTAGCATGACTGGCATTACATGCCACGTGTGTCTATACATGTGCGATGTAACTGGATGTCATTTAACTCCTAATAAATATTTGCTCACACATGTGCATGACTTGTGTTTTGTCTGTCCAACTTCACTTCAGCTGACTGTTGTGTTACTCAGTATAAAATATTCTTCTTAGCCAGGCGTGGTGGCGCATGTTTGTAATCCCAGCATTTGGGAGGCTGAGACAGGAGGATCGCAGTTCGGGGACAGCCTCAGCTACTTAGCGAGGCCCTCTGCAACTCAGTGAGACCCTGTTTCAAAAATAAAAAAAGACTACAAGTGTAGGGATAGGGGTGTAGCTCAAAGGTAGAATGCCCCTGAGTTTCATTCTCACTACCACAATATAAAAGAAAATAAAATATTCCTCTTGGTCCACATTCCATGCTTAACATGGGCCACCGAGTGCATCCATATCAGCAGACATGGCGATGTACATCTGTAATCCCAGTGCTTGGGAGGCTGAGACGGGAAGATTGTAGGCTCAAGGCCAGCCTCAGCAGTTTAGCAAGACCTTCAGCCACTAAGCGAGTTTCAAACTAGAAAGTAAAAAGGGTTGTGGATGTAGCTTGGAGGAAGAATGCCTCTGAATCTAACCTCTAGTGCCACCCAAAAAAAATAAACAACGAAAAAGACTGTGGGTGTAACGTGGAGGGAGAATGCCTCTGGGTTCAATCCCTAGCACCAGGAAGAAAAGCATGCGTTTATATATAAGCGGTAGAAACGATTAATTGTAAACTGCACCTTAGTTGACATTTTTTTCATCCATCAAATGCCATGTTGAAGAATATCTCTTAGTGCAAAACAGAGTTATGTTACATTAAAAAAAAACTATCCTAGAGAACCAAAGAACATGCAAAGTGCTCATCACTTATTTAAGTTAGCTTTAACATTAACAGTACATGCATAATTCAACTTGCAGTCATGAGTTAAATAAATAAGTGATTAGCCTGGGGACGGGCTGGCCGTGGCGGGCTCCTCTCAGGCCCTGTTGGTCTGGGGGGGACTTCATCTAGTGGCTGCCGTTTAGTTACACATGTTTCTTAGAGGAGGGTGTGTGGAGAAGCTGAGAAGAATGATTAAGGATAATCACACACTCATAATAACATGTATTGGGTGCCTACCATGAGTCAGACCTGCTTAAACTGCCAGATCTCTATTACATAACATCATTATTCCTCCGTTTTCAAGTTGGGGAACAGAGACTTGGAGAGTGGATATTACTTCTCCATCTGGTAACTGAAGGAGCAGGGCGCTGAGCCGCGGTGGGTGACGACACCATCACGGTCCTTAGCCTGGGACCATGTGAGTTCTCACCGGTTCCCCACATCACACATGTAGGGCAAGGGGCTGCGATCACAGGAGTGCCTCCTCCTTTATCTCCTAAAAATATGTGAGGGACATCTTTCCTCAGAACTTGATAAGAAAAGGCCAAGGTACAGTAAGGTCTATAGTCAGCAATGACTGAATTCATCTCTTTAACCCTACCTCTTAAGAACGACAGTGTGAGCCAGGCACAGTGGCACACACCTGTAATCCCAGTACTTGGGAGGCTGAGACCAGAGGATGGCAGATTTGAGGCCAGCCTTAGCAACTTAGGCCCTCAGCAACTTAACAAGACCCTGTTTCAAAAGAAATTTAAAATTAAAAAAATATTAATTAAAAATAAAAATGGGGCTGGGGTATAAGTCAGAGTTAGAACACTCCTAGGTTCCATCCCTAGTGACTTCCTCCAATTAAAAAAAAAAAAAATCACTGTGAACATTCTGGTATGGCCCAGTAGTGTTTTGGCATTCTGACCAATCCCTGGTGTGAGTGCTGGAGAACCCACATCCAGAAAGTTCCAGGAGAAGATAGAAGCCGCTCCACAGTGAGCTAATGTATAACACAGTTTACATTTTCCTTTTTTTTTTCTCTTTTTTTGGGAGGGTTACTAGGGATTGAACCCAGGGACATTCTACCTCCAAGCTCTACCATCAGCCCCATTTTGTTTTTATTTTGAAACAGAGCCTTCTTAAATTGCTGAAGCTTGCCTTGAGCCTGGGATCCTCCTACCTTAGCCTCCCAAGTATTGGAGTTACAGGCGTGTGCCACCGAGGCCAGCAAGCCCGCATCTCTGTATTAATCTTTATAACAACCCTGTTAATTGGTTCTCAACGCCATCAACAGGGAAGCTGGACAAGACCGTGTCCACAGGCATCAGTTGGCCAAAGGGCTCCCGCAGGCAGCTCCAGTCCCATCTCTCACTGGGGCTCGGGGAGGCTGCCATCGAGGCTCCTGGAGGAGAATCACAAGGCAGTGAGGGGTCAGGGCCGGAGGGACTGAGGAGGCCGGGGAGTGGGGAAGCCAGAGCAGTCTGGCTGTCTCAAGGTGGGTCAGATCCCTCAGACTTGTTCAGCAGGTCCTGGTCCAGTCCAGCCCCTCCTCCTGCCGGGCCAGGGGGAGCTGTCGGGTCATCTGGTGAGCCAGCTGGTCCTTAGGAGGCCTTCTCCTTGACATTTGACTTGCTCTTTCTCTCTCTCTTGCAGGGTTCCTGATAACTAGGCCATGGTTTGGGGATGGCCCGTAGAAAAGCTCATCATCGGGCAACACCCTGAATCATGGCTCTAAGCTTATCAGTGCAAAACATCCACCGAGGGCTTAACAATTTTTTTTTTTTTTAGTTTAAAAACGCTTTTTATTGGTGCATTATGATTATACATTACGGGGAGGTTCAAAGTGATACGAACAGACACGCACACGCCACGTGGGGTTTCCCTTCTCATTCCTCCTCCTCTCCCCTATCTCTCCCTGCACAGGTCGGTGAGATCGGGAGTGAATGCCTTTAGAGTGTAGAGATGGACACGATGCTATTTAACTGTCCTTCCTCAATTCCTCTCTCCCCTCCCGGCCTCCCTCCTCCCTCCTCCCGCCCACCCCACTCACTGATTTTCTGGTCTCTCTCCTTGTTGGTTTGAAGTTTCTTTTATTTTTCTCCCTTACCTCTATTTCCTCTCTTACCTCTCTAGATGAGGGAGAGCATACAAGAAGTAAATCAAAATTATATGGAAAACGAGTTAATAAGTTTAACGGACTTACTGGGTGGCCACCGTAGGCAGAAAGGTGTGGTTGAAAGAGGTGGGTCACTGGCGAAAGTGACCTTGGGGACCAGATGTCTCCCTGGCCGCTTCCCTGTGAGCCGTCTCTCTGCTCCCTGGCCGCCAGGAGCCCGTGGCTTGCTTTTCACACACCCTGCTTCCATGGCACTTCTGCGTTGGAGCTGGTCGCCCCTGGACTGACCTCTAAAGCTTTCCCCCTCTAAGTTGTGCTTGTCAGGTGTCTGGGGCAGTGATGAAAAGCTACTGCACTGACGTTACGATGAGGCTGGTCCCTCCCTGTGACAAAGCCAGTGCGTTCCTCCAGGAGAGTATCCATCCCATGGTCCTGATGGTCTGACGTCAAATCCTCCAGGTATGAACTTCGCACTTTAGCCTCTGTGCCATTTTGAATTCCTGGTGCTTAACACTCAATTTCTACCCACTGGAGTCAGGCCGAGCATCCTTCATCCCCCCTCCACACAGTGGGTGCCGTCACTGGACTCTGAGTGTGGGCTCTGGGCTGGTGTTCAGTGGGAAAGAAGTCCCCCTTTGGGGTGCGTGCTAGCAGGGAGATCTCCACTGTTATCCATGTGGCCTGACATTTCTTGGTCTCTCTCTTCCTCACAAATCCCCTGGCTAAGGCTAACCTAGGATCTGTCCCCCAAAGCCCAATGCTGGACCACAGTCTACACTGGACAACGAGGGCCAATCACATCAAGCTGTCACATCTCAGGCCCTAGACACTGTCAACATCTGCACACCTAAACACCCCAAGCCTTCCTCAAATAAAATCCACAATTTCAGATTCAAACAAGGCGCTCGATACTGAAGGAACATTCACTGATTTTTTTTTTCAACAAGTCACTACAAATGATTTGGGTTTATTTTTTATTTCTTTTAAACTTATTTTTTATTTTTTATTATTATTATTATTTTTTCGGGTCTGGGGATGGAACCCAGGGGCATTCGACCTCCGAGCTACCCCCCCTGCCCTATTTTTTATCCTTTATTTTGAAACCGGGTCTCACTGAGTTGCAGAGGGCCTCACTGAGTAGCTGAAGCTGTCCGCGAACTGTGATCCTCCGGGTCTCAGCCTCCCGAATGCTGGGATGACAAGCGTGCCCACCACGCCCGGCTAATGATTTGGTTTTAAGCTGTAGCAATTCTGTTAAAACATCTGGCTGTGAAAATCAAAGACAGTTAAGGGCCGTTGTGGACATCCACTCAGCCCTTCGATCAAGTGTTCAGTGCCGCGAAGGGCGACAGCAAAGCAGGGATGGAATGGGGCTGACAAGGGAGAGAAGGCGGGTCCCGCGGCGGCAGCGTGTGCCCAGGTCGAGGTCGCAGGGACGGAAAAGGGAGCACCAACCGAACTTGGGAGATCAGTTCACTTAACCGCGGAAAAAAATGGACTAGCCAGGCTGGGGACGCAGTCCGGCACTCAGTTCAGAAGTGCGACTCAGAGATGAACTTATACGGGGTTTTTAAAGGCAAAAAGCCAACACACCGATGGCTGAGGGTAGGGAGAAGGCCCCGTGTTATTGTCTGACAAGACTGCAGCTGTGTCAACAGAGGAGCTTGGTATTCTAGGGTGCAAGCAGGATTTTGGTCTCTGCTTGTTACGTCGAATACCCTCTATTGATGTTAGCGGGGGCTCAGTGTTCCGGGATGTTAATTATAGCGTAAGCAAGATGTTGGTCTTTGCTTGCTGCATTCACTATAGGGTAGGCAGGATGTTACTTTAACTCCCTGGAAAACTCAGGAGGAGCATTAAACTGTTTTGGCCTGACTCCTGTTAGGCTTTACAGCGACTCTGTCATTTCGAGCCTCTGTCAGAATACTGCAAGAAAATGCCCAACAGGATAGGTGAAGTTTGAGTGTTCCTGCTGGGCTGAGCTGCTGAGCTGCTGACAGAGAGGCAGGTTTTCTGCCTCATGTGTATTCTAAGTCAGAAGAAAAAAATACTTCCTCGTGGGGCAGAGGTGATGCTCTGGGTGCATCATTCAGTGACGGCAGACCAGGCATTCAATTCACCAGGAGAGAGGGAGGCCGGGCCTCTCCAGGTGCCGCACAAGGCTCCTCTGCATGTTACTCTGCTGACCCCAGACCCTGGGAGATCTTCTGCCGCTTATGAGCCCTCTGCAGCCCCATTCGCCAGAGTCCGCTGTTTCCAACCCTGTATCCATCACTCTTAAAGGTCCCGGTAATGAGGTGTCCTCCCGCAGGCAGCAGCGTGTCCTGTTCTGTATTCTGTTTCCTATTTTCAGAGACATCACTTTGAAGTCATTTCACTCTCCTGCGTGAGACCTTGTCTGCAGACGTCCACCTCGGCCGCTGCCCTGAATCCGGGACTCGCCATGGGGTCCTTCCCCCGCTGCGACGGGTTCTGAAATCACGTCTCCACCAGCAGTACATCTGAAGAGCTGTCCTGGCAGCCTTCCGCTCTAAGAGGCTTCGGGGATTAGTGTCACTCTCCTTGTATTCTCTTGCTGTGCCTCTGATTTCAAGAGCCATAAGGTAGATCCCCCTGTCTGTACTTCACTGGATTTATTAATATGTTCAGAGAGGGCCGGTCCCTCCACTGTAGTGGGACGTGTCCGCTGGGGTTTCCACAGCCCTTGGGGCTGACTTCACAGCCTCACCTAAGCGCAGTGACACAGGTGTGCCCTGTGAGGAGCGCTTATCAAATGATGGTACTGGACTGGGTGACCAGACTCTCTTGGGCTGTCTGGTGAAGCAAAACCAGGAAATGGAATACTATATATTGGTGGTTGTTTGTTCTTTTTTGTTTATGGTACTGAGTGTTAAACCCAGGAACATTCTATCTCTGAGCTATGTTAAGTTGGGTCCTGCACTCATGTGACTTTGTGTCACATGACCTCTGCAGGGCAAGGGAGGGGCTGAAACCCCCGCGAGAATTGGGCATTCCCGCGAGTAAACCCCCATCTCGCGAGATGCATGCCTTTAAAAGGAGAGCCCGCGTCCTCTAGCTTCGGACAGGCGTGCGGGCCCCATGGTGCCTCGCCCTGATCCCCGGGAGAGCCGTGCCATTAAAACTTTACATGCCACGTGTACCGGACCTCTCTCGTGTTTTTCACACTCCGCCGTACTCACTTATTTTTATTTTACTCGCATTTAATTTTTTATTTTACTTATCATTTGGTGCCGAACCGGGAGAACTCTTGGGTCCCTCCCCATTTTTTCTTTTTTTTTCGTTTTTTTCCTTTTTTCTCTTTTTATTTTTACTCTCTTTTTGAGCCCCGGACTCTCCGACCCGCCAGCAGCTGACTGCGAGGTCCCACACCAGCGCTCCGCTTGCAGGCGTTGCTCCCACCACTGCCGCCGCTGCCGCCCCGTGCCTGCGTGGACTACCTCCTGCACGGGCCAGGACCTCTGCCTGCCGCTTGGACCTCCTAAAACCGCCGTTCCCGCCTGCCCACGCCGCCCGCCGCTGGAATGGGACCGCGCCGCCCGCGGACTGCGCCACGCCGTGCACCTATGTCTTCTCCACGCCTGGCGTTGCTTAGACCCGCCTGCCGGGGCCGCCTGCCTCCTCCATCTAGGCGGCCGCCACTCTGCTAAACAGCCCCCAGCCCGCCAAGTCCAGCCCGCGCTCCAGCTGGTTCCTCCACTCGGACTCGCGCCCTGGCGCCCTTCACCCTGTGCCTGCCCACCCCTGCTGCCTGGGCCTGGCCATTCCGGTAAGCAGCCACATGGAATTACTGGGGGGGGGTCGCCAGCTTTGGCCCGCCATCTTGGACACATGGAATCACTGGGGGACCGCCATCTTGGCCCCACCATCTTTAACCCCTCCCACCTCATGGCCTCACTGGAGGCCTCGCCATCCTTAACCCCTCCCACCTCATGGCCTCACTGGAGGCCTCGCCATCCTTAACCCCTCCCACCTCATGGCCTCACTGGAGGCCTCGCCATCCTTAACCCCTCCCACCTCATGGCCTCACTGGAGGCCTCGCCATCCTTAACCCCCCCCACCATCTTTAACCCCTCCCACCCATGGCCTCACTGGAGGCCTCGCCATCTTTAACCCCTCCCACCTCATGGCCTCACTGGAGGCCTCGCCATCCTTAACCCCTCCCACCTCATGGCCTCACTGGAGGCCTCGCCATCCTTAACCCCTCCCACCTCATGGCCTCACTGGAGGCCTCGCCATCCTTAACCCCTCCCACCTCATGGCCTCACTGGAGGCCTCGCCATCCTTAACCCCTCCCACCTCATGGCCTCACTGGAGGCCTCGCCATCCTTAACCCCTCCCACCTCATGGCCTCACTGGAGGCCTCGCCATCTTTAACCCCTCCCACCTCATGGCCTCACTGGAGGCCTCGCCATCCTTAACCCCTCCCACCTCATGGCCTCACTGGAGGCCTCACCATCTTTAACCCCTCCCACCTCATGGCCTCACTGGAGGCCTCGCCATCCTTAACCCCTCCCACCTCATGGCCTCACTGGAGGCCTTGCCATCCTTAACCCCTCCCACCTCATGGCCTCACTGGAGGCCTCGCCATCTTTAACCCCTCCCACCTCATGGCCTCACTGGAGGCCTCACCATCTTTAATCCCTCCCACTTTCCACTCCTAACCAATCCTAGGGGTCGGCGGCCATCTTTCTGGCCTGAGCCAGGCAGCTTGGCACTTGCTCTGCCTGCCAACCGCCTGCGCGGGCCAGGACTTCTGCCTGCCGCTTGTACCTCCTAAAGCACCTTTCCAGCTTGGTTCTCCGGTCATCGCCGGGACCTCTGGCCGGTTTGCCCCACCCACCCCGAGCCAGGCTCACTGGCGGTGCTCCTCGGGGCCCAGCCTCAGCGTCTGGCGTGTGCCTGGAAGCCATTTTGTCTCCACGCCGCGGGCCCGGCAAGCCATGCCGCCTGCGCACCCCCACTGATCCCACCTGCGCCAGCCGCCAGTGCCGTCCACACCAGCCACCGGCATCCACGCGCCCCAGCTCCACCACGCTCCCAGCAGCTTCTCAGCGCTTCTGTCGCAGCCAGCGCTGGCTGGCAACACTTCACTCCGGTAAACTGCCTCCTTCCCTTGGTTAGCGGGTTCCGGACTTGGGTCTTCCAGTCCACTGGGACCTAAAAATCCAAGCGCTTGGTGACCCATTGTCCCCCGGTCCACTGGGACCATGCTGCGGATGACCAGGTCATCCTCCGGTTTTGAGAAGGAATGAAGACGTTCTTCCCTATCTCTTAACCTCTGTTTCCGAACGATTGAGCAGGGAAATCGGGGACGCCCATTTCCTGTTCTTCGTTTCCGCCCGCGAACCAATTATGGGGAGTCGAACCTTTATACTAGCAGATGCCCTGAGAGCCTGTCTGCCTTGATACGAGTTGGGAAATAGGTTGCGGTGGCCCAGGAACAGTTAGGAACTTTTATAAGCGGTCTGGTATCCTTCCAAATGCTCTCCCCCATCAGCTTCCATTTATTTTCCCGCCAGCTGCCATTTTGTGATGGCGCATAGTCACTGCCTGGTGATGTCACAGTCGCCATCTTGGCCCGCGCCAGACTGCAATTTTGCTGGGCGGCCCGCGTGGGCGCGCCCTAGGTGCTGTGGGAAACGCCGGGGCTGGGGCGACACCCTCTGCCCGTGAGGAGTCTGCGTTGCCATTCTTGCCAGACACCAGCCCCGGGACGCGCTCTTTGTGAGTATAGGTCCGTCACAGCTGACAGAACCTTAACATAGTATCTAAGTTTTAATTCCAGAGAGAAACAGGCGGAGATGGAGCATACACTCTTGACTTTGCCAAAAAGCAGATCCCTGGTAACTGCCCTTTGGCTGGCGGTGGCGGCTCAGCCCTCTGGAGCGCCACCTAGGTGTGGAGGACTGCAATGACAACTACCTCCAGGAGCCTGCCTCAAGTGGGGCAAAGCCACGCCTCCCAATCAGACTGCTCGGGTGTGGCCAGGAGGGCCACTGGAACAATGCCCTTGGAAAAGGGTGGGCCCCAGGTGCCTCAACACAGGGGGAGCACCTTTCCAGACCAGGCCCCGCCGCTGGCCCTACTCAGCCTGGCTGAAGACTGATGGCTCCTGGATCCCTCAACCTCCATCCTCTTTGCCAGCTCAGGGTAGCTCTCCAGGTACTGAGTAAACCAGTCTCCTTTTTGGTCGCCTGCTCAATCTCATGATTTGTTTTTTTCTTTAATAGCCCTTGCCTGTTCAAGCCTCCTCAAGCGCACATCACTAAGCTGTCCAGGTAACCTCCAATTCGCACTGCAGCTATGCACCCACCTGCACCCCCTTCTGGGGGACTGGACTCCCGACTCCTCCCGGCCTGGGGCCCCTGACGACGCCCCTTGACAGCAGGAAGAAGCTAGAGGGTCCAATCGTCATCCATTATCCCTACCATCAAAAGGCCGGAATGTTAAGTTGGGTCCTGCACTCATGTGACTTTGTGTCACATGACCTCTGCAGGGCAAGGGAGGGGCTGAAACCCCCGCGAGAATTGGGCATTCCCGCGAGTAAACCCCCATCTCGCGAGATGCATGCCTTTAAAAGGAGAGCCCGCGTCCTCTAGCTTCGGACAGGCGTGCGGGCCCCATGGTGCCTCGCCCTGATCCCCGGGAGAGCCGTGCCATTAAAACTTTACATGCCACGTGTACCGGACCTCTCTCGTGTTTTTCACACTCCGCCGTACTCACTTATTTTTATTTTACTCGCATTTAATTTTTTATTTTACTTATCAAGCTACACCCCCAGCCCTTTTTAGTTTTCATTTGGAAACAGGGTCTCACTAGGTTTCCAAGAGTCTTGCTAAATTGCTGTGGCTGTCCTCCAACTTTCAATCCTCCTGTTTCAGCCTCCCAAGTACTGAGATTAGTACTAGCCTTCACCACTGCACCCAGCTGAACCTTTAGGTTTGTTTTTGTTTTTGTTTTTGTTTTTGTTTTCTGCGGGACTAGGGATGGAACCCAGGGGCATTTTACCTCCAAGTTACACCCCCAGCCCTATTTTTCATGTTCTTTATTTTGAAACAGTCTCACTAAGTTGAAGAGAGCCTCGCTAAATCCCTAAGGCTGCCACAAACCTGTGATCCTCCTCTTAGCCTCCCAAGTACTGGGATTACAAGCGTGAGCCACCAAGTCCAGCTCCTTTAGTTATTTTCAAATTGGCTCTTTACTTGGTTTTACCATGATGCTACAGACAAAACCAAAAGACGTCCTGAAAACATCATCTTGCATTTCTGGCTTTTAGGTGACTTCATATCTGAATAACATGGGGACAGTTCAAACGTTAATTTTTTGGTACTATTTCATAATTACAGTTTAACAAAATGTTTGCTCTGATTATAATGACCTAACGTACTCAATACATGCACTAAATTAAACAGAAAAATGTCCAGAGTAAAGTTAATGTCGCCCCTAACCCCACCCTCCAGAAGTAGCCACTCTTTAGATTTTGTTTATGGACTTTGAGCCAGTATTTGATGTATCGTCTGTTTCTAAGCAGTCGAGGATACATTGTTCTGGCTCCATTTGTTTAAGTGGAAGGATGATAATTCCTTGGAGCTGTGAGTCACAGGATACCCTCATTCCTCTCCCTTTCTCTTCTGAAGCCTCACAGATCAGCTAACCACTTGTAAGGTACACTACATTTCTCCCTGCAATCTAGCCTGATCTAATCAAAAGAATCCACTCAGAAAGCCACAAGGGAGCCATAAATGAAGGTCCGGTCCACTCAGCAAGGGGCGTCTAGAGAAAAAGGGCGGAGGAATGACAGGACCATCGTTTAAACATCATCACAGGCTGCGTCTGAGCCACGTCTAATGGAAGGAGGATGTCGGGAGCAGGAATCAAAGATCATTTGTATTTCCAAAATAAAAATGCTTCCGTAAGTGTCCACTAGGTCAGGTTCTGTGAGCCATCACCAAGCCAGCCACAGGACTGCACAAGCCTGGGGCTTTCTTTCTATCTTGACTTTCATAGACGCACAGTCGTATATGGGGGCTTTTCATACAAGTTACTAGGATCTCTGAAAAATGATGGCAGTTTCCTATGGGCCTAAAATTTCTTGGTGGCCACATGATTTCTTCTTCTGTAAGTCCTAGAGAGAGTTTTCTAGAGCGAACATGGACTCAGCCTCCACGTGAGAAGGACGAAGTATTGGACGTTGTGGGCAAAGACGCCCATAAAGGAACCCAGGGCCACGGATGCCAGTGATGCCAGGGAGAATATATGAACACCTCCCGCTAGGCCTCGATGACCAAAAAACTTTTAACTTCTTCAGTGAGAAGTCCCAGGTGAGTGCATACTGTGCCTGGGCTCTGTAGAGCCCAGTGGGAAATGGTAGCCATTTGTGCTGGCCAGGCTCTGAGCTCACAAGGGTCCAAATTCAAGGGTGGATTTAGCCAACAACCTTCTAGCCCTGTGAACTCCTGAAAGGTACTTAGTGTCTCATCTTTAACATGGTGGCTATGATACCTATCATTACAGGAAGGACTGGAATAGTATGTCTATTGCACCAGCAAGAAACAAGTATCAGTTAGTTCACTGGTGTTAGTCCTGGAATTCTGGGGGCAATCTTGATCATCAGCTCATCTGAAATGCCTAGGGTGCAGGAGGTTTAGAAATACCCATCTGATGAAAGATAAAGGACTTGGGTGTGGGCTGAATCCCTATCTGGGAGGACCGGGGTCGAAGGTGCGTTGCTGTCCAGAGTGGAAGTTGTCCATTCTCTGTCCCCTCCGCTGCTGGCTCCTGCACGCATCTCCCTTGCTTAGTGCCCTGATGGGTGAGGGGAATTGTCCTGCTGCCTTTGGAGACTTGCTGGAATTATCTGGCAATGGGCAGATTCATGGGAGAAAAAAGGCAGCAAAAGAAACGGGTTACCTAACCCAATGAGACACAGGGATTTATACACCCTTCTTCATAAAGAAGGAAATGGGGCAATTCGAAACTAATAGTCAGGGATTTTTAGAGGGCTAAGAATGAGCCTAGAAAACATCATCGCTTGGGACAAAGTTCCTCTGGGCCCTGAAGGAATTAAGGCAAGGCCAGGGGGTGGCAATTCACCTAGAAGAAAGGGGACTTCCTTTGCAGAGAAGTTCCCACAGGTAATCTTTTTGAGCTGGAAGAGGAGGTAAAGCCTATCTGGATGTGGTAAGGATGTTTAATCTCTGTCTTTTCAAGTGGTTGTTTTCCTTGTTATTTGGTGGTATTTCTGGGGAGAGAGTTTAAGGTGATTGAATTTCTTTTGGAAAGAGTTTCCTCAATCAGATAAGAGAACTTCAGAAAGAGGTCTCCCCTGCCCTTGCAGAAAAGAAACAAGGTTAGGAAGACTGATCCTGAGACAGCTGCTGAGGATTCCCCAATTTCTCTGAATTCAAAACTTCTCATCAAGCCAAAGCACTATACTTGGGGGTATCATTTTCTGAGCCCATTATTAGAGTACTCTCTCTAACCCCCATACTAACCAGATGTCCACTAAAACCAGCTCTCAACTCTATTGGGCCCTCTTCCCTATTTTCCTCTTGTATTAGTCAGCTTCATGTTACTATAATAAAATGTCAGAAACAATTAGTTTATGAAGAGAAAAGGTTATTTTGGGTGAGGACACTAGAGGTTTCAGTCCATGATCTAGAGGCCCCATTCTTTGGGCATTTGGCAAGAGCAGAACATCATGACAGGAGCCTATAATGAAGCAAACCACACCCCATGTGAGCCAAAAGGCACGGCAAGAGAAGAAAAAGAAGAGCCAGGGTCCAATCTCTTTTAAATACTACTTACAATGATCTAAAAACCTTTCTCTAGGCCCTACCTCTGAAAGGTCTCACCATCTCCCACCAGCACCTCTCTGGGGCTCAGGCCTTTAACACATGGGCCTTTGGGGGACATTCATGCAAATCGTAGCACCCTCACCCCATCTGCCCACCCCACTCCTGTGGCCAGGACCCTCCCTCCACGTGTACAGGTGGGAAATAGGAGCCAGATGGAAGCAGAAACAGAAAAGGCGGGGAGGGGGAAGGAGACCTTGAAAGTCGTCCCACTGTGAGCAAATGTCAAAGCGTTCCACCGGGAGGCCAATTTAATAAATTACAGCCATGAGTCAGTACAGTGATGTCAGCTGAATGAAATATTTAACAGGATGCATAATCCCTCCACTGAGGCTAGGGCGCTCGCATTTGTTAACCTAAAGCACTCTGGTGAGACGGCTGAGTGGCTGAACGTGCCGGAAGGCTGTTCTCTAAATTATGGCACCTCCAGCCAGGAGAGAGGAGAGGCCTCTGCCCTCAGGTCCCAGAGCTGTGTGCTCACCCTCCACCGCACGCCACCTCGAATGAACAAACAACCGGTGTGAGCACATCTAGGCGCCCTCTCTCTCTTTCTCTTTCTCTCGTTCTCTTTTTCCTTTCTCACTCTATCTTTTCCTCTTTCCCCGCTTTCTCTCTTTCCCCCCTCTCTTTCTCTCTCCCTCTTTCTCTCTGCCCTCTCTCCTCCTCTCTCCTCATTCTCTCCCTTTTCTCTTTCTCTTTCTTCTCTCCCTCTCCCTCTCTCTTTCCACCTCTCCATCTCTCTCTTCATATTCTCAGGTGGACACGGGGGTGAAAGCGCCTCTGCTGATTTCTCACCTTGCACTTTGGTATCTGCTGAGAACTGAGAAGACCCACAATACACATTTTCCAGCCTGACAGTTGGTCCTCTTGCTCACAAAAACTGGGACCCGCTGAGGCTTTGTCAACCTGCAGGTCTCCATTTAGTGGCATCAAAGAAAAAAAGAAAATAGAAAACCATTATTCAGAATCCCCAGGCTCACACGAAATAGAGCTGCTCTTTCAGACCAAACTGCTTAGATGATCAACTCGTGGTACAGCTGTTAATTTATGTATTAAGAGGTTGGTATCCATTTCTGGCTTATTTTCGTTCTATAATTAAACAGTGCCACCTCCGAAGGAGATAAAGACAGTTGTCGCGGTGTCCCGTTGGTCTCCCTGGCTGCTAAGTCCATCCACGGCACAGCTGTGAACTCGCCCCAGGGCCACGTGGACTGTGCGACGTGCTGCGGGTGGTGCGTGTGGCCCTGGTCGCCTGCCACTCACTCTGGGATTCTTCTGCCCTGCCACACAAACGACCCGTGTCTCTCAGGTACAGAGAGAAGCCGGAGGGGGAAATAGGTCAGAGAGTGTGCTCTTGGCACGGATAAATCGTGGCTCGGTTCTTCCGAGCTTGGCACGCATTTTCAGGTTATCAGTCAATGTACCGAGGTCAATGAAAATCATCTAATTAGCCAGACCCAGATAACAGATACCTCCCTGTCTGGTAGTTCCAGAGCTTTGCCTTTGCTATTTTGGGTTGATAAAAGTAGACGATGCTAATTACACTGTTTGGGACAGTGGCCAAATATCTATCACAGGCTGGAAAATAACCAGCTCCCTTACTGGCAGGGAAAGCCGGGTGTGTTGCAGCCTCCGGAGGTCAAAGGCTACCTATTTTACAGGCTGCATCACTAAAATGTTTTTATTTAGACAGGAGCTGGCAGGAGCTGTAGTCCCTTGTTTAGCAGAAGTGTCGGAACCAGCTGTTTGGGAATGTTCTTCTGAAAAGGCGGATGAGGGCAAACTCTTAAGCCACGTTCCGCACTGTGGCTCCTGGGAACCTGCGGGCGCCTGGCTCGCCTTGGACACCTGATTTTTGTTATTTTGTTTCAAAATTTCCAGGCAAAACCCAGAGTTGGTAATGCAGGAGAATTCAGATCTGTTAAACACAAACTTTTAGAGCGCCTTTTTTCTTGTGGTTTTTGTTTGTTTTATTGTTTTTCTTGTGTGGTTTGTTTTTGCAGTACTGGGGACTGAACCCGGAGTCATTCTACCTCTGAGGTATACTCTCAGTCCTATTATTTCTTTATTATTTCTTTACTTATTTATATTTATTTATATTTTTTGCGGTACTATGGATGAAAACCAGGGGTCTTCTACCTTCCAGTTACACCTCCAGCCTTATTTTTTATTCTTTACTTTGAAACAGGGTCTCACTCAGTTGCAGGTGGCCTCACTAAATAGCTGAGGCCATCTGTGAGCTGCAATCCTCCTGTCTCAGCTTCCTGAATGCTGGGATTACAAGCGTGCGCCACCACGCTTGGCTCTATTTTGTTTATTTATTTATTTATTTATTTATTGTTTATTATTTATTTATTTATGTATTTGAAGTACGGGGGATGGAAACCAGGGGTCTTTTACCTCCCAGATACACCCCCAGCCCTAGATTTTTCTTCTTTATTTTGAAACAGGGCCTCACTCAGTAGCTGAGGTTATCCAGGAAGCGCAACACTCCTGTCTCTGCCTCCCAGATGCTGGGATTACAAGCGTGCGTCACCACGCCTAGCTTTTTTTTTTTTTTTTTAAATTTTGAAACAGGGTCTAACTAAGTTGTTGAGGGCCTCGCTAAATAGCTGAGGCTCGCCTCGAACCTGCGATTATGTTGTCTCAGCCTCCCAAGTACTGGGATTACAGGTGTGAGGCACCACTATGCCTAGCAAAGCATCTTACTTCTTATTTCTGTCCTTGGTTCCACTACCCACACCACTCCTGCCCTTCCGGGAGTGAAGCAGGGCTGCTGGCCACGGAAGCGACCTTTCTTCCATCTCTGCTGAGCTCCTGTCCTTTCAAGCTCCTCTTTGCCTTGCCCGATGCCCCCCGCTCCCCACTCCGTGTTCACCAGAGACCTTCCTCCCGATTCTCCATCCTGCCAATGGAGTCCCTTTATATCTCAGCCACTATCTGATCTCTACTACACCACATTTCAGAACGAAATAGGAAGCCACCAAGAAAAAAAATACTCATAGGAAGAACAAGAAGTTTGATATACTGTCAGCCCTCAGTATCCGCAGATGCCTGATTCATGAATTTGACCAATCAGCCGCAGATCAAACAATCAGAGTTCAGAAATATTCAGGAGAGCTGGGCACAGTGGCCCATGCCTGTAATCTCTTTCTTTAGGAGGTTGAAACAGGAGGACTGAAGGTTTAAGGCCAGCCTCAACAATTTAGCAATACCCTCAGCAACTTAGCAAGTCCCTGTTTTAAAATAAAAGATAAGAAGGTATGTGGGGATAGTTCAGAGGTAGAATGCCCTGGACTTTAGTCCCCGGTATCATAAAAATATTTCTCAGAAACCAAAAACTGTCGCTGAACTTAACAAGTTCAAGTATTTCCTCTTGTTCTTATTCCCCAGGCAACACAGTATGACAACGCCTTCCATTGCATCAGGTATTATAAATAACCCAGAGACGATGTAGCAGTGGAGGATATGCACATTTATATGAAAACACTGCGTATTATGTAAGGGCTTGAGCATCTGAAGATTCATGATCTGCAAGGACTCCTGAAACGAATCCCCCAGGGATGCCGAGGCGCGACTGTATTTCTCTATAGGGATCCCTTAGTACTCTGTGGCTGAAGAAAAAAAAAATAGCATATATTCTCATGTCTTTGGGCTTAGGGGGGGGGGTTGTGTCTCCCTCTCGGTACAGCACCAGCGGCTCTTCTCCCCTGACAGCCGCCTTCGCCTAGTCTGCATGGTTTAACTGAGAGGCTACGAGGGAGGGTGGGACCTTCATCTGCTCCAAAGGGATGAAAGATGGTCACCAGCCGGACGTGGTGGCGCACGCTTGTAATCCCAGTACTGGGGAGGCTGAGACAGGAGGATCTCACAGGTTTGAGGCCAGCCTCAGCTACTTAGAGAGGCCCTCCGCAATTTAGAGAGAACTTCTTTCAAAATAAAGAATAACAAATAGGGTGGGGGGTGTAGCTTGGAGGTAGAATGCTCCTGGGTTCCATCCTGATACCGCAAAAACAAACAAACAAACAACAACAACAAAAAAAAACACAGCAGAGCAGAGAGAAACGTAGCCAAACCTCCATTTCCACTCCGAACAAGGCTGCTAGACCCCTACAGCCATTTCTTCACTAAACTGTCACAATTGGTACAAGGTGCAGATGTGGACTCGGTGGTAGAAAATAGCACACAACCTGCTAGCTACAAGTCCAGGTCAGAGCCACCAGTCTGTGAGCCAGCATGCCTTGCTTCAATGTCTGCGTTCTTCCTAGAAAGTGCCCAAGGACCAACATGACGAGAATCTCAGGACTGTGAGCACGAGGCCCTGTGAACGAGAACTTGGTGCCGTGTGAGATTTCAAGTCGGTTCAAGAGAAGGGTCTGACAGCCAACCCAGAGGGGCCATCGCACGGCTGGGAGGCAAAGCTGGGAGTGCTGACGTGACCAGTCTCCAACAGGTTCAGGCACTGGGGAGGGGCGAGCCCCAGCTCATGGGGAGAAGCAGGGTCCATGTGGCAGCCAAATCCCAGGCATCCAGGTCATGTTACTCGGCTTTAAGTACTCAGGACATTTGATAAGAGCTCTGAAACTAACAGTAAAACCTAGTGATGTCCAGTAGCACTGTGCCATCCCAAGAGGGTTTATGGTCATCAGGGTCGTTGAAATAGCATGCTGAACTCAGGTAACTAATACTATGAGTACTGCTTGCTGTCATTTAACCTCTCTCCTCACCTAATGGCCAAATATCTTAAAGAAACCCAGGCCCACTGGGGACTAAAGGGAATCTTCTGGTTCTCTTGCTCTGTGTAGACACAGCTCCCATCAGACTCAGTGTGGCCTGAGCCAGCTCAGGGCCCTCAGCGAAAGCCTTTGGACTCGGGTGCTGGTTGGGTCTCTGGAGCAGTGATGGATACTGGTGCACAAGTGGATGGGAAGGTCCTCTCAGGATGCTGATGTCCTGCATTCCAAGTCAGTAACCAGAGAAACACAGTCCTAGGTTTGATTACGTTTCTTCTACCAAGTGGGTGTCCCTTGGATAGGCCAAGGTTAAGTATTTTGTGTTAGTCAACTTCATGTTACTATAACAATTAGCTGAGATAATTAACTCATAAAAAAAGTTGCGGGGCATGGTGGAACACTCCTACAATCCTAGTACTTGGGAGGCTGAGACATGAGAATCCCAGGTTTAAGGGCAGCCTCGGCAAGCAGTGAGACTCTCATCAACCTAGTGAGACCCTGTTTTAAAATAAAAATGAAGCCAGCCAGGCATGGTGGTGCACACTTGTGATCCCAGCATTTGGGAGGCTGAGACCAGAGGATCACGGTTTGCGGACAGCCTCAGCTACTTAGTGAGGCCCTTTGCAACTCAGTGAGACCCTGTTTAGAAATAAAGAATAAAAAATTGGGCAGGGGTGTAGCTCAGAGGTCAAATGATTCTGGGTTACATCCCCAGACCCGCAAAAAAAAAAAAAAAAAAAAAAAAAATGAAGCCAGGCATGGTGGTACATGCTTATAAACCCAGCACTTGGGAGGCTGAGACAGGAGAATCATACAGGTTGGAAGGCAGCCTCAGCTACTTAGTGAGGCTCTCAGCAACTAGTGAGACCCTGTTTCCAAGTAAAATATAAAATAGGTCTTGGAGTATAGCCCAGAGGTAACCTGGAGTGTAGTCCCCAGTACCATAAAAAGAAGGAAAGACAGACAGACAGACAGACAGACAGACAGACAGACAGACAGAAAGAAAGAAAGAAAGAAGTAAATAAAATAGGGCTGGAGGTGTAGCTCAGAAGCAGATTGCTCCTGGGTTCCATCCCTAGTACAACAATATAAATGTATTTATTTACTCAGTAAATAAATAAATACATAAATAAATAAATAAATAAATAAATAATTAAAAAAAGAAAATGGTTTATTTCTGCTCACGGTTTCAGGAGTTTTCGTCTGTGATCATCTGGTCTGGTCCCTTTGGGGTCTAAAGTAGCCCATCCTAGAGGGACCATGTGACAGACAAAACCTGCTCATGTTGGCAAAAAAGAGGGAGGAAGAGGCAGGGATCCCACTGTCCTCTTTAAGTCCCCTCCCAGTGGCCTCAGCACCTCTCACCAGACCTCGCTGTAGCACCTTCTAGGGACCGAGCCATTAACTGGCACTGAGGGAGACAGTCAAGGTCCAAACCACAGCAAGCTTACAGTGCAGCGGGCATCTCAACGACACCTACGTAAGTTATTCCCTCTATGTCTATTTTTTTTAATTTAATTTAATTTTATTTTATTTTTGGTGGTACTGGGGTTCCTGGAAGCCCTTCTACCTCTGATACTCCCAGACCTATATCATATTTTTATTTGGAAACAGGGTCTCTTAAGCCAGCACAGCTGGCTTTGAACGTGCACCATCCTCCTGTCTCTGCCTCCCAAGTGCGGGGATTACAAGTGTGCGCCACCACGCCCGGCCCTCTATGTCTATTGATGAGTTTCTTAAAGCCTTCGGTGTGAAGTTCTCTCAAATTAGTCAGTGATTCTTATATTAAGAGGGCAAATGCAAAGAGGATTTCTCCTTTAAGAAGTCTCTAGAGGCCGGGCATGGTGGCGCACGCTTGTAATCCCTGCGCTTGGGAGGCAGAGACAGGAGGATCGCGCAGGTTCGAAGGCAGGTTCGAAGCCAGCCGCGCGCGCTGGCTTAGGAGACCCTGTTCCCAAATAAAAATGTAAAAATAGGTCTGGGAGTGTAGCCCAGAGATAGAAGGGCTTCCAGGAACCCCAGTACCACCAAAAAAAAAAAGTCTGTAGAGATAGGCATGGTGGTGCACGTGGGTAACCCCAGTCCTTGGAAGGGTGAGACAGGAGGATTGCAGGTTCATTTTTATCCCATGTGAGAGTCATATTTTAGTCACTATAATGAAATACCAGAGAAAAGGTTTGACAGCCTCTTCAGAAAATGGTTCTGGGAGAGCTGGTTATCCATTTGTAAAAAGATGGAACTAAATCCTTACTACTCACCAGGCACAGGAATCAACTTGAGATGGATCAAAGACTTAGAAATTAGACCAGGGACTGTGAAGTTATTAGAGGAGGGCATAGGCTCAACACTTCAACATATAGGCACAGGCAGTAACTTTCTCAACAAGACCTCCAAAGTGCAGGAAATTAAAGCAAGAATTAACAAGTGGGATGGCATCAAACTAGAAAGTTTCTTCTCTTCAAAGGAAACCATCAAGAACCTAAAGAAAAAGCCCACAGAATGGGAGAAGATCTTTACCAGCCACCACTCCGATAGGGGGCTAATATCCAGAATATACAAAGAGCTCAAAAGATTCTACACTAGCAAAACAAACAACCCAATCAAGAAATGGGCAAATGAACTGAGTAGACACTTCACAAAAGAAGAGATACAAAGGGCCAATAGATACATGAAAAGATGTTCAACATCACTAGCCATCAGGGAGATGCAAATCAAAACACTGAGATTCCATCTAACCCCAGTCAGAGTGGCAAGCATAAAGAAATCAAATAATAAATGCTGGTGAGGATATGGAGAAAGAGGAACTCTTAAACTGTTGGTGGTTGTGCAAAGTAGTTCATCCATTATGGAGATCAGTGTGGAGATTCCTTAGAAAACTGGGAATAGATCCGCCATATGATCCAGCTGTATCATCACTCCTGGGTATTTTTCCAAAGGGCTGGAAATCAGAGAACTACAGTAACATACGCATACCCATGTTCATAGCAGCACAATTCATAATAGCCAAAATATGGAACCAAACTGTCTCCAACAACAGATGAATGGATTGCAAAATTATGGGAAATACATGCAATGGAATTCTACTCCGCTATAAAGAAGAACAAAATTACGTTATTTGCAAGAAGATAGAAAGTCCTGGAGAACATTACGTTAAGTGAGATCAGCCCAGGCACAGAAAGAGAAGGGACGTATCTTTTCTCTGTAATGCCCAAACTAGGGAGCATTAGGGATACCAGAGGGACTCCAGACATTGGAGGGGAAACCTCAGCAAAGCTAGAATGGAAAAGTAGGAGAGGAAGAGGCTTGATTAATGGAGGAGCTACATCTGAATATGTGTAAAAGT
The DNA here is from genome assembly GCF_963383645.1 of Muscardinus avellanarius. Classification (NCBI taxonomy): domain Eukaryota; kingdom Metazoa; phylum Chordata; class Mammalia; order Rodentia; family Gliridae; genus Muscardinus; species Muscardinus avellanarius. The sequence goes on from NC_137803.1 coordinate 60,807,058, forward strand.
ATGAATATAGCGTGCTCAACCTGGACACTCGTTGTTCAGAGGGGGAGGGGAAGTGGGGGTGGGAAGGCAGGAGGGCACCATGCACAGTCTGAATGTATGCCATTTTCAACAGTTCCACATAAAAATAAATAAATAAATTTTAAAAATAAAATGATTCTTTCAACAAAAAAAAGAGAATAGTTTTGCTTAACTCACAGTTTTGGAGCTTCTAGTCCAAGGTCAGGACCTTTGGTCCTCTGGCAGGCTTCCCACATCACGATGATAGGGGGTGGTGAACACTTACTAATATCACAAGCCAGGAAGAGACAGAAGAGACGGAGGTCCCACAGTCCTCTTCAAGGGTCCTGAGGACTCCCCGCTGACCCCGTGTCCAGCTTACGCCACCTCCCATAGCCCCTGAGGACCAAGCCACTAACATATGGACCTGTGGGTAACTGGCAGCATCTACCCTGTAGCATCCCCCTGTTTCCCTTGTCTCAGAAATTCACAGCTTCACAAACAAATGCTCACGATTTACCTCCCTCAGTGCTGCTTTTTTTTTTTTTTTTTTTTTTGGTACTGGGCTCTAGCCCAGGGCATTTACAGCTATTCCCCCAGCCCTTCCTTTTCATTTTTCTACATTTATTTATTTGTTTGTTTGTTTATGGTACTGGGGATGGAAAACAGGCACTGTACCTCCAAGCTACACCCCTAGCCCTATTTTTAAGCCTTATTTTATTTTTATTTTTATTTACTTTTTTGTGGTACTGGGGATGGAACCCAGGGGCATTCTACCTTTGAGCTACACACTCAGCCCGATTTTGCATTCTTTATTTTGAAACAGGGTCTCACTGAGTAGCACCGGGCCTCACTAAGTAGCTGAGTATGTCCACAAACTGAGATCCTCCTGTCTCAGCCTCCCAAATGTTGGGATTATAAGCGTACCCCACCACATCCAGCTTTACTTTTATTTTAAAATCAGAGTCTCACTTAGGTTGCTGAGGTTGGCCTCAAATCTGCAATCGTCTTGTCTCTGCCTCCCAAGTACACTGCCACCATACCCGGCTCTAAGTGCTACTTTCTGACACAAACTTAGCTTCCTAACTCTGATTCTAGGTAGTTCTGCTGTTAGATCTAGTTAGAGAATTCTAGGGTGTCTATGGGGGAAGCACTGCATTCTGGGGTATGTGTAAAGCATCACATAAAGCACAAGTAAAGGAGGCAGAGTCCAGAAGAGACCAATGGCAATGCATCTCAGGGTCCCCCAAATTTACAGAAGTTCAGACAGTGACGGTAGGAAAGGTCCTTTCAGAGTTTAGCAAGACTTACCAGATTCAAGTCTCGTAGACACTGAACACTGGATGCTGAAGGGGACCATGAATGTTCCCTGCTCTTGGATGCCCACAGGAGACAGAGACACAGGCTGCGCTGTGCTGGATCGAGCTCCGCATACCTCTTAAGCAAACAGAAATAAGGAGGGTCTTTAAGATCTCTCACAGCTGAGAAGACCGGAACTTCATGCTGATGTCTCCCTGAAAGCACTGCTTTTTCTTTTTCTACTAAAACATGTTAGGAAAAGATGATTATCTTTAGTAGGATGACAAATTACACTGGCTTTGTGAAACAGGACCAAAATGTCAAGGGGAGGGTGGCCTGATACAGGAAGAACAACCGTGGGATTTGAAAGAAAGAAAGGTAAATAGGAAAGCACCCGAGGAAGCAGAAACAACAGCTAAATGAATTGCCGGGTTAGCCCACGTGGATACGGGACGAAAAAGAAATGGCATCTTGGGAAATCTGATCCCCGCGAGTGAGGAAGACCTGAGAGGCTTTCCTAGAACAGCAAGGAGAAGTCCCGGAGAGCCTGGAAGCAGGTGGGCGGGCCGAGAGGGGGTAGGAAGTGCATCGGGATGGCCATTGCTGGGGCTCCTATGGGTTTGAGGCTCGGCCGCCCACTTACTGCTTCTGAACTTGGACACGCCTTTCATCTGAAAAGCAGCGAAAATGCTATCGGCTCAGAGTTCTATGGAGGAAGGGCAGGTAAAACACGTGAGAACTTAGTGCACTTTGGGATCTAGGGAACTCTCAGCATGGGCAAAGAAGTGTCAGTGACCTGACATGCCATTTCTATATTCATATGTATGTATACTTATATATATATGCAAAGTGTATATGTGTGATATATTACAATATATACGCACAATATATGTATATATACTATATATACTATATAGTATATATGAATATATACATATATACATATATATTGTATATATGAATATATACATATATACATGTATATTGTATATATGACATATGTGTATATATATGTATATATTATATGTCATATATGTATATTATATGTCATGTATATATATGTATATATGTCATATATATATATATATATTTAAGTACTGGGAATGGAACCCAGGGGCATTCTACCTTTAAGCTACACCTCCAGCTCTATTATTTTATTCTTTATTTTGAAACAGGGTCTCACTGAGTTGCAAAAGGCCTCACTAAGTAGCTGAGGCTGGCCACGAACCATGATCCTCCTGTCTCAGCCTCCCAAGTGCTGGGATTACAAGTATGCGCCACCACACCTGGCTGTGTATGTATGTATATGTATATATCTATCAATAAGCATATATATATATATATATATATAAACTTTATTGGTGCATTATATGCACATATCTTATTGAGGTACAGGGTGGTAGAGGCACACATGCACACATTCCTCATTCAGCCCTTCCCCAGTTCCCACCCCATTGCCTCCCCCCTCCCTCCTCGTGCTTGGCTTAGTGATTGACTTTGATGTTTGTGATTATATATCCCATGCATTAGGGTGCTTCCTATTACAATATTTTTGAATTGTTATGATCGGAAAAAAACTATCCAATAAGCAGAAAAAAGAGGTTCCCTACAGAAGTTTAGAAATTGGAAGGTTTGAGACAATCACTGCATGACAGAATCTGATGAAGAAACATTTGCCATTTTGAAGGGAATTGATTGGAACCCCCACATTTATTTATTATTTTTTTCTTTTTTTGCAGGCTTGGGGATAGAACCCAGGGTCATTTGATCTCGGAGCTACACCCTCTGCCCTATTTTTATTCTTTATTTTGAAACAGGGTCTCACTGAGTTACAAAGGGCCTCACTAAGTAGCTGAGGCTGTCCGCAAACTGTGATCTTCCGGTCTCAGTCTCCCAAATGCTGGGATTACAAGCATGCGCCACCATGCCCGGCATTTATGCCCAGTTATTTTTCATAGGAAGACAGAAGAAAGATATTCTTAGATAGGTAAGGTTCAGCCAGGTGTGGTGGCACATGCTTATGGTCCAAGTACTTAGGAGGCTGAGACAGGAGGATTGCAAGTTTGCAGCCAGCCTCAGCATCTTAATGAGGTCCTATTTCAAAAAATAAAATATAAATCAAATAGGAGCTAGAGTGAAGCTCGGAGGTAGAATGCCCCTGATAAATCCCCAGTACCATACCATAACACACACACACACACACACACACACACAGAAATGCAAGATTCATGAAACAGACATTGGCGTACTATTCTTTAAAAAATGGCTTTAGGAAGATGGCGGCGGAGGGACGCAGCGTCCCTCACTAGCTGAAGCAAACTAAGTTCAACTACTGAGACAGAAGTGTCTTAATAAAGAAAAAATTAAACGTACGATCCAAAACAGACTTGGGGAGTACGGCAGAAAAAATCCAGCAACTGAACTGCAAGATTCACCACGACACACAAAGAAAGCAGACAGTGAGCTGAAGACTCGGCGGCCGGCGGAGTGCAGGCGCAGGCGCAGGCGCAGGCGGGCCACTGGCCCAAACGGAACTTTTGGGTCTTTAACATTCCCAGAGAAGCTCTAAAGTCTGAAAGTGACCAGAGAGTTCCAATATCTGAAGTTGCGAGCTGACTGGAGCTCCTGAGCGGCACCCAACAAAGGCGGCCCCGCAGACACGCCCGGAGATTGGCAGGGACCGGGAAGTGGACCTGCTCACCGCGGGAGCGAAAAGTCAGCAGGATACGGGAGAGCTGCCAGAGCTTCAGAGCCACAGATTGGACTGCCAGTGTGAATTCAGAGGAGCCACGGACCCGGCGAGCACACAGTGAGTACGATATATGTGAGTGCCATTGTGCGCAAAGTGGGCCAGTTCAACTCCAGGACCAAAGAAGAGCGCTTAAGGCGCAATACCTCCACGGGGCCACAAGGGGACACTCCAAGCAAATACAAGATTCACCATATATCAACAACATAGTAGGACTGTTATCTCTTTTATTTTTTTCTTTACTATTTTTCTATCCTTTTATATTTTATTTTTTACTACTGTGGTTTGGTATTGTTTGTTTTACTTTTTGGGTCTTTGGGTTTGTTTTGGTTTTTGGTTTTCTGGGCGGATAAGTTTTTTTTTTTTTTTTTTTTTTCTGGGGGGATAAGTCTTTTCTAAAGTCCTAATACGAAGACTGGTCTAAAAATAATACCCACTAACGATGGGAAGACAGCAGAAAACCAGACCTGAGAACTCTGAAAATATGAGAATTAGGAATAATGGAGAAATGACAGAAATCACAAATACTGACTCATAAGAAATGCAGGAAGGGGAGTTCCGAATCTTGATCTACAATATGATGAAAGGATTTAAAACAAGTTTAGAGGAGATGAAAGATGAGTTAGAAACACTAAAAAAGAATCAGAAAGAGGCCTGGAATGAAATGAAAGAGTCAATAAATGAAATGAAGTCAGCAATAGAAAGAAATTCTGGAAGATTAGAGGAAACGGAAAGTAGAATATCACTGTCAGAAGACAGTTCATCCAACACCGAAAACACAGTCAATAGTATGCAGAAGTCATTACAGCAACAAAACCTAAACATACAGCAAATTTGGAACAACATGAAACGCCCTAACTTACGGATAAAAGGCATTGAAGAAGGGATAGAGGTACAGACCAGGGGCAACCGTAATCTCTTCACAGAAATAATTTCGGAGAACTTCCCTAACATGGAACGAGAGATAGATCTTCACGTTCAAGAGACATACAGAACACCATTAAGACAAGATAAAAAAAAGAACCTCCCCACACAACATAATAGTCAAAATGACTAACATAGAGGCCAAGGAAAAGATCTTAAAAGCAGTGAGAACAAAAGGTCGGGTGACATACACAGGCAAAACAATAAGAATCACCCCAGACTATACAACCCAGGTCATGAATGCCAGGACAGACTGGTATGACGTGATCCAGACATTGGAAGAAAATAACTTCCAACCAAAGCTGCTTTACCCAGCAAAACTACTATTCAAAGTCAACGGCGAAATAAAAGTATTTCAGGATAAACAAAATCTCAAAAAATTTATTAATTCAAAGCCAACACTAGAGAAAATACTTAAAGAAATAAACCATAAAGAAGAAAAAAGAAGCAGACTTCAGAACCAGAGAAGAGAGAAAAGTGATCAGAGGGGCTTCTAAGTAAGGAAGAAAGAAAAAGCTACCAAACAGATGACAACACAAAATGACAGAAAACAAAAATCATATTTCAATAATAACTCTTAACGTCAGAGGACTTAACTCACCAATCAAAAGACATAGATTGGCAATGTGGATCAAAAAACATAACCCAAATATATGCTGTTTGCAAGAAACTCACCTAACAGCCAAAGACACTCACAGACTGAAAGTGAAAGGATGGAAAAAGATATACCATGCTACTGGAGAACAAAAAAGGGCAGGGGTAGCAATCCTGATATACAACAAAACAGACTTTAAACTAAGACACATCAGAAGAGACAAATCAGGGCACTTCCTTTTATTAAAAGGAACAGTACACCAAGATGATATAATGATAGTAAACGTTTATGCTCCAAATGTGAACACAACCACGTTTGTAAAACAAGCCCTTCAGGACATCAGATCTCAAATAGACCCAAATACAATAATTCTGGGAGACTTCAATACGCCTCTCACACCACTGGATCGATCTTCAAGGCAAAAGTTGACTAAAGACTCTTTAGAACTAAAGAAAACTATAAACCAAATGGACCTAATAAACATATACAGAACATTTCATCCAGAAACTACAGAATACACATTCTTCTCATCAGCCCATGGAATTTTCTCCAAAATAGATCACATCCTGGTACACAAAGAAAACACCAGCAAGTTCAAAAGATGTAATATAATTCCTTGCATCTTTTCAGACCATAATGGAATTAAAGTAGAAATCAACAACAGGAAACTCAAAAGAAACTATGCAAATATGTGGAGACTGAATGATACACTACTGAATGATGAATGGGTAAGAGCAGAAATTAGGGAAGAAGTAAAGAAATTTTGGGGAAATAAATGAAAACAGAGACACAACTTACCAAAATCTCTGGGACACTATGAAGGTAGTATTAAGAGGAAAGTTTATTGCATTGAGTGCCCACATAAGAAGGACAGAGAACCACCAAGTAAAGAACCTAATGACACAACTCAAGGATCTAGAAAGACTGCAACAGTCCAACCCCAAATCCAGCAGAAGACAGGAAATTATTAAAATACAAGCAGAAATAAATGAAATATGGAACAAAAAAACAATTCAAAGAATCAACAAAACAAAAAGCTGGTTCTTTGAAAAGGTTAATAGAATTGATAAACCCCTGGCCAACCTAACGAAAAGAAAAAGAGAATCAATGCAAATTACTAAAATCAGAAATGAAAAAGGAGACATCACCATAGATAGTGAAGAAATTCAAAGGATTATCAGAAACTACTTTAAAAATTTATACTCCAATAGACAAGAAAACATGGAAGAAATCAGTAGATTCCTAAACACAGTTAACCTACCTAAATTGAACCAAGAGGACATAGCAAGCCTAAACCAACCAATAGCAAACAATGAAATAGAAATGCCAATAAAAATTCTTCCATCAAAGAAAAGCCCAGGCCCAGATGGGTTTCCAGCTGAATTCTACAAAGCCTTCAGTAAAGAACTAATACCAAGACTTTATAACTTATTCCAGGAAATTGAAAGAGATGGAACTCTCCCAAATTCCTTCTACGAGGCCAGTATCACATTAATCCCCAAACCAAATAAAGATACCTCAAGAAAGGAAAACTACAGACCAATATCTTTAATGAACATAGATGTAAAAATTCTAAACAAAATACTAGCCATACGCATTCAAAACCATATCAAGAGAATAATACACCATGATCAAGTCGGTTTCATCCCAGAAAAACAAGGCTCGTTCAACATACGCAAATCAATAAATGTCATCCACCACATAAATAGATTCAAGAATAAAAACCACATCATCATAGCAATAGATGCTGAAAAAGCCTTCGACAAAATCCAACACCCATTCATGTTAAAAATACTACAGAAAATTGGAATAAAAGGAACATACCTCAACATCATTAAGGCAATATACAACAAACCCAAAGCCAACATTATACTGAATGGGGAGAAACTGCAAGAATTTCCCCTAAAATCAGGAACAAGACAAGGATGTCCACTATCACCACTCCTCTTCAATATAGTCCTTGAGACTCTTGCCACAGCAATAAGACAAGAGAAGGAAATCAAAGGAATTCACATAGGAAGAGAGGAATTAAAATTATCCTTATTTGCAGATGACATGATCCTTTACCTAGAAGACCCGAAGAACTTAGCCAAAAGACTTCTGGAGTTAATTAACAAATTCAGCAAAGTTGCAGGATATAAAATCAACCTAAAGAAATCAGAGGCTTTTCTTTATACCAACAATGAATCCACAATGAAAGAAATAAAACAATCAATTCCATTCACTATAACCTCAAAACCAATAAAATACCTAGGAATAAACCTAACCAAAGATGTAAAAGACCTCTACAACAAAAACTATAAAACATTAAAGAAAGAAATTGAAGAAGACCTTGGAAGATGGAAAGACCTCCCGTGCTCATGGATAGGCAGAATAAATATCATCAAAATGGCCACTCTGCCAAAAGTAATTTCTAGATTCAATGCAATTCCCATCAAAATACCAACAACATTCTTCAGAGACCTAGAAAAATCAATCATGAACTTTATATGGAGAAAGAAAAGACCCAGAATAGCCAAAGCAATTCTCAGCAACAAGAATCACGCAGGAGGCATCACAATCCCAGACTTCAAACTATACTATAGAGCAATAGTAGTAAAAACAGCATGGTACTGGCACAATAACAGGTACACTGACCAGTGGAACAGAATAGAAGATACAGAAACAAATCCACACACCTACAGTCAATTAATCTTTGACAAAGGGGCCAAACTCATACGCTGGAGAAAAGACAGCCTTTTCAACAAATGGTGCTGGGAGAACTGGCTATCCATTTATAGAAAGAGGAATTAAATCCTTACCTCTCACTGTGCACAGGAATCAACTCAAGATGGATCAAAGACTTAGAAATCAGACCAGAGACTGTGAAGTTATTAGAGGAGAACATAGGCTCAACACTACAACATATAGGCACAGGCAGTAACTTTCTCAACAAAACCTCCAAAGCTCAGGAAATTAAAGCAAGAATTAACAAGTGGGATAGCATCAAACTAAAAAGTTTCTTCTCATCAAAGGAAACCATCAAGAACCTAAAGTGGAAGCCTACAGAATGGGAGATCTTTACCAGTCACCACTCCGATAGGGGGCTAATATCCAGAATATACAAAGAGCTCAAAAGACTCTGCACTAGCGGAACAAACAACCCAATCAAGAAATAGGCAAATGAAATGAATAGACACTTTACAAAAGAGGAGATACAAATGGCCAATAGATTCATGAAAAGATGTTCTTCATCACTGGCCATCAGGGAGATGCAAATCAAAACTACACTGAGGTTCTATCTAACCCCAGTCAGATTGGCAAGCATAAAGAAATCAAACAATAATAAATGCTGGTGAGGATGTGGGGAAAGAGGAACTATTTTACATTGTTGGTGGGAGTGCAAACTAGTTCAGCCACTATGGAGATCTGTGTGGAGATTCCTTAGAAAACTGGGAATAGATCCACCATACGATCCAGCTTTACCACTCCTGGGTATTTTTCCAAAGGGGTTGAAAACAGAGAACTACAGCAACATATGCATACCTATGTTCATAGCAGCACAATTTGTAATAGCCAAAATTTGGAAACAACCTAGGCCCCCATCAACAGATGAATGGTTTGCAAAGTTATGGGAAATACACACAATGGAATTCTATTCAGCTATAAAGAAGAACAAAATCATGTCATTTGTAAGAAGATGGAAAGGGCTGGAAAGCATTATGTTAAGTGAGATCAGCCAAACACAGAAAGAGAAGGGACATCTATTTCCTCTAATATGCCCAAACAAGTGAGCATTGGGGATACTAGAGGGACTCCAGATAATGGAAGGAAAATCTCAGCAAAGTTTGAATGGAAAACTAAGAGAGAAAGGAGGCTGAACTTGATTGATGTGCGGCTATTTCCAAATAGGTGTAAAAGTACGAATATAGCAAGGTTAGCCTAGGTATTAAATATCGGGAGGGGGGAAGGGAAACGAGGTGGGGGGGAGAGGGCACCAAATACAGATTATAAGTATAACATTTACTTTCAATAAAATAAATTTAAAAAAATAATAAAAAAATAAAAAATAAATAAATAAAATAAAAGGACTGGGGGTATAGTTCAGAGGTAGAATGCCTATGAGTTCAATCCCTATACAAAACAACAACAGCAACAAGAACAACAAAAACAAAACAAAAATTGGAAGTTCACGAGCTTTAAAAAATTGACCACTAGGCCAGGTGTGGTGGTGCACAGTTGTAATCCCTGCGCTTGGGAGGCTGAGACAGGAAAATCACATAGGTTCGAAGGCAGCGTTGGCTACTTAGTGAGGCCCTGTTTCCAAATAAAGTATAAAATAGGTCTGGGAGTAGAGACCGGAGGTAGAAATTCCCTGGGTTCCATTCCCAGTACCACCAAAAAATAAAAAAATAAAAATAAAAAATAAAAAATGGCTTTAGATATCCTCTATCTAAGTAAGAAATCGGTTGCTATTCGAGAGTGGATACTCTTCATGTAAAAGTGCTAATGGTTCCACCTTTTGGATCTCTGCTTCTGTAAGTTCTTTTAAGTCCCACACAGAAGTGAAGCCCTGTGGCCTTTGTCTCCCTGTTTGGCTTGTTTCGTTTAGCATAATATTCTCCAATTCCACTTACTGTTGAACATGACAGGACTTCTTTATCAAGAGAGAATAGCATCCCTTTGTGTTTGCACACCACATTTTCTGCATTCACTACCCCATAAGTCGATGTCGTAACTTGATTATTGTGAAGATTGCTGCAAAACATGGGCATGTCAACAGCTCTTTGGCAAATCGATTTCACATCTTTGTGGTGAATACTCAGAAGTGGGATTGCTGGATCATAAGTTTCTCTGATTTTAGTGTTCTGAGTAGCTTCTGGCTGTTCCCACAGTGGCTGGAGTACATGCGCTCCCTCTGACCGTGTTCAGAGTGCCCTCCCCTCCGGCCTCACCAACACTGGCTGCCCTTTGCCCCTTTGATAGACGCCATCCTGATAGATATGAGACATCCCATGGTGGCTTGAGTTGGCATCTCCCAGTGACTAGTGATGCTGACTACTTTTGTCTTCTTTTGAGAAATGTCTGTTCATGTCTTTGGTTCATTTGCCAGTAGGGTTATTTGTTTTCTTAGGAGAAATAAGCTTGATTTTTATCTTTTTTCTTTTTCTTGAGATCAGTTGTCCAGCATGATGAGTAGTAGGATTGAATACCGTACATTTAAATTTCACTGAGGCCTCTGGCCCCGACCCTGGGCAGGTGGGCAGGCGCTGGCGGGGCACCCCTAGGCGACCCCCTCTCCACCTGGAAGGACCCTGTGGTCCGGGCCTCTGGCCCCGACCCTGGGCGGGTGGGCAGGTGCTGGTGGGGCACCGCTAGGTGACCCTCTCTCCACTCGGAAGGACCCTGTGGTCCGGGCCACTGGCCCCGACCCTGGGCGGGTGGGCAGGTGCTGGCGGGGCACCCCTAGGTGACCCCTTTTCCACCTGGAAGGACCCTGTGGTCCGGGCCTCTGGCGCCAACCCTGGGCGGGTGTGCAGGCGCTGGCGGGGCACCCTTCGGCGATCCCCTCTCCTCTAGAAGGACCCTGTGGTCCGGGCCACTGGCCCCGACCCTGGGCGGGTGGGCAGGTGCTTGCGGGGCACCCCTAGGCGACCTCCTCCCCACCTGGAAGGACCCTGTAAAAAAGGAAAAGAAAAAGAAAAAAGGAAAATATCAGAGAGGGGTCAAGGATCAGTGGCGGATGCCAGGATACTGGAGATGCAGACAAAACTTATCCAAATGAACTGGAATTATTGGAAAAATTCCCCACTAAGGAGGACTGCTTCTTCTCTGCATTGTTAAGAATCTTGGACATCACCTGTAAGGAGAGAGACTTTAGCGGAGACCAAGGAGAAAGGCAGTGCTGAAAGTGGTCTCCGCGTTGGTGGTGGAGACTTGTATCCAAGAGAAGCAGAAATCAGAGCCTACCAACCTTATTTTTTTTTTTTTTTGAGAAATTATACCAAAGGTCGAATGCTACCGTTGCGCATGCTTAGGAAGACTGGACAACATTCAGAGTGGAAAAATAACTTGGGAAAGATCTGAAATGGTGGAGGCAGTGGCAATGGCAGTGGCCAGTACTCAGGGGAGGCAGAGATCTGATGCATTACACCTGGAACCTTTGAAGTAATGACACACAGAGGCAGAATGCTACCACCACCATGCACCCTCGAGAATGTGGGACAAATGGTTGGGCAAAGAGAGTGCTCGGATTAGAGCCTGCCGAGGGGTGAGGCCAGGCTGCTATTGAGGCCTCCGAGGCCGGGATCGTACCCTGCCGAGGGGTTAGGCCGGTGCTGGGGCCAGCGAGGCCGGCATCGGAGCCTTCCGTGAGGCAAGGCCACTATTGAGGCCTCCGAGGCCAGGATTGGAGCCTGCCGAGGGTTTAGGCCAGTGCTGGAGCTAGCGAGGCCGGCATCGGAGCCTGCCGTGAGACAAGGCCGGTGCTGGGGCCTCCGAGGCCGGGATTGGAGCCTGCCGAGGGGTTAGTCCTGTGCTGGGACCAGCGGCCAGCATTGGAGCCTTTCGTGAGGCAAGGCCATTATTGAGGCCTCCGAGGCCGGGATCGGAGCCTGCTGTGGGGTTAGGCCAGTGCCGGGGCCAGCGGCTGGCATCGGAGCCTTCTGTGAGGCAAGGCCACTACTGAGGCCTCCAGGACCGGGATCGGAGCCTGCCGAGGTGTTAGGCTGGTGCTGGGATCAGCGAGGCCAGGATTGGAGCCTGCCGCAAGGCAAGGCCGGTGCCGGGGTCTCAGAGGCCGGGATCGGAGCCTGCTGTGGGGTTAGGCCAGGGCCAGGGCCAGCGGCCGGCATCAGAGCCTTCCGTGAAGCAAGGCCACTACTGAGGCCTCCGAGGCCTGGATCGGAGCCTGCCGAGGGGTTAGGCCGATGCTGGGACCATTGGCTAGCATTGGAGCCTGCCGTGAGGAAGGCCGGTGCTGGGGCCTCCCAGGCCGGGATCGGAGCCAGCTGAGGGGTTAGGACAGTGTCAGGGCCAGCGAGACCAGAATCGGGGCCTCCCATGAGGCAAGGCTGCTGCCGCTACTTGAGCCAGCGAGGTCAGGATCAGTCCACCGGGTAGCCAGGCCACTACTGGGGCCGTCAAGAGTGGTATCGGTACTTGCAACGCGGCATGCACAGAGAAATATCGCAGAAAATTAAAACCAGATGCTTCCCCTAATCAGCAATAACTAGGAGGAAATGGGCAACAGGAAGTGGTCGAGCTATAGAAAGGGCCCTATAGTGAAGCAATTAAGGTGACCAATCAGAGGGTATGGAATAGGGGAGGATGGAGTCTCTAAAAAGCAGGAGGTACATAAACATATGTATCAAAGTTAATCACCAAACAAGCATGGGATCGAGGGAGGGGGAGGGAATGGGATGGGGGCTGGATGAGGGCTAATTGGATGATGTGTGCTTGTATATCCTCTCAAGTCTTATATTCCAATGTGATATATGATTACAATGCACCAATAAAAATAAATAAATAAATAAAATAAAAAATATAAATAAATAAATTTCACTGAGAGTAAATTTTAAATGTTCTGATCACAAAATATCATATTTATTTATTTATGTTGGTGATACTGGGGGTTGAACCCAGGGACATTCTACATTCCAAGATACATCCCAGCCCTTTTATTTTATTTTTTTTAATTTTGAAACAGAGTCTCAATAAACTGCTAATGTTAGCCTCTCACCTGTAATCCTCCTGTCTCAGCCTCCTGAGTAATGGGATAATAGGTGTGTGCCACCATGCTCTGCTAAAATGTTAAATATTTGAGATGATTAATGTGTAAATTAGCTTTAATAAATACCAGCACTATATACAACTAAAATTTGTTAATAAAAACAAAAAGCCCAAAAGACTAACAGTGAAGAATGAAGTCTATTAAGTACAGTATACAACTTACATTTGTTATAAATTAGCCTGAAAATTTATGAAAACATTCAAATTAACATATAACTCTATTTAATAGGAAATAGTAATTTGATATGAGCAAATTGGTCTAAAACCCCAGGGTTTATTAATAAAGTTTGGGATATGAGAGATGATAACTGAATTAAAGTGATGTTAAATGCCTCTTTTTCTGTGTGTGTATGTGGTACTGAGAAGTGAACCCAGGGACATTCTACCTCTGAGCTACACCTTCAACCCGATTTTTTTTATTTTGAAACAGGGTCTCACTAAGTTGCTGAAGCTGGCCTGGGACCTGAGATCTTGTCTCAGCCTCCCAAGTACTGGGATTTGGGGCATGCATCGCCATACCTGGCTATACCTTCTCTTATATTCTTATATAGTGCATGCACTGCATCCTATGTCACAGGTTTGCTTTTCTAATTAAAAAAATATATGTAAAGTAATGTACCTATAGCTTAAATTGCGATCTTGTTATATTTACAATAGGATATGACTTCTTTTTTTTTTTTTTGTGGTACTGGGGGTGGAACCCAAGGGCTTTTTCTACCTCCAGGCTACACTCCCAGACCTATTTTATGTTTTATTTGGAAACAGGGTCTCACTAAGTTGTTGAGAGCCTCACTAAGTAGCTGAGGCTGGCTTTGAACCTGTGTGATGCTCCTGTCTCAGCCTCCCAAGCAGGGATTACAAGCGTGCGTCACTACACCCGGCTAGGATATGACTTCTAAATCTTTGTAAAATATATAAGCAGGTAAAATCAAGTGTGTTGACAAAAATTATAAAAAAGACACAGCAAAGAACCACAAAAGTAGTAAATTTTTTTAAATGAGGGTAATATATAGAACTTTACACATACAACATGCTTCTAATTTTAATAGGTTTATGTGCACACATCGCCTGATTGCTAGAAGAAAGATCGAAAGGAAGTGGGTCAAGATAGTTGGTTTATATGAAACACATGGAATCTACGGAAAGTAGGGGGTGTCCAAATACTAATGTCAATCTCAGTACCCTATATGGGGAAGAGGAGATACTGGGGAGGGAGCTGGGAGAGGCCACCAAGTGCCATGTGCAGGTCTGTCACTATCCCTACAAACTACGGTATAGTGCGAGACTAGAATGCACCAAAAAAAGTATTTGTTTTTAAAAAAGAGCATGCATGCAGTGCTTTTATATGTAGACAAAACAAACCAGAGAAGAACAATACCAACAAATGAAGAAAGAGAGGAGGAGGAGGCAGGGCCAGATGTGGAAGCAGAAACCTCAGAAATTGCCAAGACACAGCCGGGCGTGGTGGCACATGCTGGTAATCCCAGTACTTGGGAGGCTGAGACAGGAGGATCGTGCAGGTTTGAAGCCCGCCTCAGCTACTTAGTGAGGGAGGCTCTCAGAAACGTAGAGAGACCCTGTTTTCAAGTAAAATATATAAAAAAAAAATAGAGCTGGGAGTGTAGCCTGGAGGTAGAAAGGCCCTGGGTTCCATCCCGAGTACCACAGAAAAAAGAAAGAAAAAAAGAAATTGCCAAGACACATCCTAGGTGCAGCCGTGGAGAGAGGGTGGCTCTGTGGCATCTTTCCAAGGTGCCTCATCGCACTCCTCCCCACCTCGGCCACAGACCCCGTCATCCCGCTCTTCATCAAGGTGCACTCACTGGGTTCTTCGCTTGTCCATCTGAATTGCAGAGAAGGTGCTAACTCAAGCTCGAGTCTTCCAATGGCATTTTACCATAATAGGTATACGATTGGGGAGAACGCCTTTCAGATGGCGGGAGTTTAGGAAATAGAAAGTAAACATTTGTGTAGTGTACGGTGCTGGCCCCTGACCACAGCCCCTTACCTGTTAGGCACAGCAGGTAGTGCTCAGGGTTCAACATAGTTTTAAATAGCCCTCTCTTCCTCCTTCCCTTCCTTCCTTCCTTCCTTCCTTCCTTCCTTCCTCTTCTGTCTTTCTTTGTGTGTACGTGTGTTGGGGATTGAACCCAGGAGCATTCTAACTCCGGCTTCCCCTTTAAATTTTTATTTTAAAACAGGTCCTTGCTAAGTTACCGAGGCTGGCCTTGAGCCTGCTATCCTCCTGTCTCAGCCTCCCAAGTGCTGGGATTACAGGCATATGCCACCACTCCTGACTTTATAATTCTTTTAAAATCACAGATAAAATGAATATAAAAATAATATGTGTAATAATGGATCCAGCCTGCATTACAGTTGTCTCTATACCAAGACAACCATACCGTATAACTACAAATATTTTTTATAGAGGAAGACGCACCTAAGGCAAAAATGCTTAGGGCTCATAAAAGTAAGAATGGGGCCCTGAAACGGACTCACAGATCCTGGAACTCACTGTACCCCAAGCTCACTGCAGCCCTAGGGATAGCACAGCATGGAGAACTCACAGAACTCTGAAATCAGAGCGCCCAGAGACAACTCAGGTCAAGTACCCCTAAGTCAGCACTGTGGTTCCATAGCACCCATGAATCCATTTCAACCCAAATCAACACCTGATTTGGGGTGAAATCAAATAGCCCTGATTTCATAACACCCTGAAATTACATCACTCCACTCTAATATGCCCTTCCTGGGCCATTGACTTGAGGTCAATATTAAATATCAATATTGCACTCATATTTAAAGACCTAATTAATGGCAGAAATGTCATTTTTACTGCTAAGTTGGTATTGCTGACCTACTCCAACATTGTTTATGTTCTATTTTTATGCAAGAAAAGATAACACCTTTTATTGTACACTACTCTGTTCGAGAAAATGTGTACATCTCTGTGGCGTGGAAAAGCCTGAACTTGGGAGTTAGAGGAGTCTGATTCATTTGTAACATTTATTTAATGCTAAATTTCAGGTTTATTACTAAACTGGTCTAAGACTCATGCTTTTTGCCTGCAAAATGAAGCCACTTATTTTTAGTTTTCATGTGCTTAAAATTAAACATGGGCAACTTGTCGGTACGTGACTGATACCCAGTATTCACTCAATAAATAATCATGGTCACTTAACAGAAATGCCCAGAACATGACCTGTTTCAAATTAGTGATTTCCGGAGTTTATATAACTTAAGGAAAAAAGTCTGCAATAATTAGAAAGTAAAAAAAAAAAAGTCCCCTAAGGTGTGTTTAATAATGTGAGACACATAATTTGGTAGGAAATGAATGAATTAGGAAGATCTCTATGGCTTACGAAAGGTTTCATTTTTATACATGTATCATGCATAGCAATTAAAGCACCTTGTAAATTTCAATGACATTTTGCATAAATCTAAAACACCTGGATTTTCTTCAAGTGGAAAAAGTAATCCAGTAAAAAACAAAGCCAAGATGTATATTGATGGGGATCTGCTCAGTTATCATTCCTGGACCGACACATGATTTTGAACATCTGCCTTATGCTTTTTATTACTGAAGAGTCAGTTGAAAATGAGGTGGTCTCTCCATTCCCAGACCTCACGTCTTCCTGGGAGAGGCAGACAGCGGCTTGGACAGGACGCACAGCAGTGGCGTGTTGGTGGATGTTCGTCACCTCATCTTGTTTTGTAAGCATCATATGCTATTTCAGATAGTGTGGACCGCTCTGGAGAAAAGGAAATCCAGTGTAATGACGTACATGGTCTATGGGGCAGAGGTGTTGCGGGGGAGGCAATTTCTCTCTTAAATTTTCCAACCGAGGTATCCATCAACAGATGAATGGATTGCAAAAGTATGGGAAATACACACAATGGGATTCTACTCAGCAATAATGAAGAGCAAAATGATGTCATTTGCAAGAAAATGGAAGGACCGGGAGAACATTATGTTATGTGAGATTAGCCAGTCATAGAAAGTGAAGGGTCATGGTTTTCTCTAATGTGTGCAAGCTTGGGAGTAATGGAGATGCCAGAGGGGCTCCAGATAGTGGGGGGGGGGCTCAGCTGAGCCAGGGAAGAGGTCTAGGGAAAGACTGAGGCTCATCAGTGGAAATACGACCATCGACTCTATACAGATGTGAATATACCCATATCAATTCCAGTGCTCTGTATTGGGAAGGGGGAGATGAGGAGGTGGGGGACCCACAGGTGCTGTGGACATGTATGTCATTGGCCACATGATTTATATAATGGTGTGAAACTATACTGCTCTAATAAAAAATAAAAAACAGAGAAATACAGATTATTTATTTATTTATTTATTTATTTTTGGTGGTACTGGGGTTCCTGGAAGCCCTTCTACCTCCGGGCTAAACTCCCAGACCTATTTTTTACATTTTTTTTTTAAATTTGGAAACAGGGTCTCCGAAGCCAGTGCGCGCGGCTGGTTTCGAACCTGCGCGATCCTCCTGTCTCTGCCTCCCGAGTGCGGGGATTACAAGCGTGCGCCACCACGCCCGGCTCTGAGAGAAATACAGATTCTAATTGATTAACAATGACCACATCTTATTTATTCTTCCCCTCTCAAGCTGCTGCTGCGGGGCAGAGTCTGAGATGCCGTGGACGCTCCGCATCTTTGCACTAAGTCAGCGCACTCGATCACCACACAAGCAGCCATCATCGCTGACATGCTCTGATATGTTATTTTTAATAATGTTGCAGATTTACCTTAAGGTACATCGCTCTGGCCGGAAAAACCTTCAATTATTATTGATGTGAAATGTTACATCAGCATAGGAACTAATTTGATTTGATTCGCTTCTATTGCAAATGACCCGTGAACACGCTTCAAGAAAAATTCTGGTCCACCGAGAACCTGGTTGCCCCCGAGCCACCACATATGGCATTTAGCATCGCGGGTGTTCAGTTTTAGAAAATTGAAATGCAGGAAAACATTCTCGACACTAAACTCCCCTGGTCCTGACCCACTCACTGGTGACTGGGGAGAGCACGGGGTCTTGGGGTGTCTCACGGTGGGTGCCTCTTGCTTCCCCTCATGCGCCAGCTAAGAGAGTAGAGATGAATCTTTTGGTAGAGACAGGGGTGTCTTGAATACATGTGGGGCATAAGGAGGGATTTTATTGGCAGACCGACAGGAGATAAATCACATATCTACCCCGAAGCTGGAGACCACGGTGTCGCGACGTCCCGCGGACTTGACTGATGGCTGACCACGCCATTGGGTCTGCAGTGCACAGCTCCTCCTGCTTTAGAGCAAGCCGCGCTGCGGCAGACTTTGTCTTTCGGGGTTCCTTGTTCCAGGAGAGAATTTATGAGGAAATTCTTACTTTTCCCAGTAACACCTATGAATCTGTTTTCCTCTTCTCTGCCGTATTTCCATTTTAATCCTTGCCTTTAAGGTTTGCCCATAAGAGCTTAGCCTCTTGTTAGGGGGTCTTGGAATCGGAGTAGGAAGGTGTCATCCCCTTCCGGAGGAGTTAACAAAAGATTTTCATCACAGCCATTGCTAGTTTTAAAGTCCTTACACAGGTGCCATTCTCTCTAGTGCCCCAAATAACATCTGTAAGGGTCACTTTGCCCACTCCTAAGGCTCTAAAGCTTTCGAATAAAGAATATTCCAGACAGGCATGGTGGCATACACCTGTAATTCTTATACTTAAGAGGCTGAGACAAGATAATTACAGCCTCAAGGCCAGCCTCAGCAGCTTGGTAAAACCCTCAGCAACTTAGCTAGACTCTGTTTCAAGAAAAAAAAAATAAAAAGCCAGGCATGGTGGCGCATGCTTGTAATCTCAGCATTTGGGAGGCTGAGACAGGAGAATCACGGTTCACAGACAGCCTCGGCTACTTAGTGAGGCCCTTTGCAGCTCAGTGAGACCCTATTTCAAAACAAAGAATAAAAAAAAATAGGGCTGGGAGTGCAGCCTGAAGGTAGAATGCCCCTGGGTTCCATCCCCAGTATGGCTATATAAATAAATAATAAATTTAAAAGGCCGGGCTGGGGGTGTGGCTTAATGGTACAGACTATTCCAGGCCCCCTTCTAGCTTTAGCACCCTATGATTCAACGATTCCATGAAGCGAGTTTCTGGAATCTCCTTCTTGTATCTAACCCACAGCCGTGATTATTTATTTCCACGCATTAACTGCTCGGTTTCAAGATTTCAACTGCCAAGAGTTGTGCCAGAAAGTGCGGCCTGTTTCCGGCCCTCTGCGGGGGCATCTTTCCCAAGCAGGATTGGACGTGCGGGATCATAGCTCCCCCAGAATCGCCCCAGGCAATAGTGTGGGAACTCCTGCTCTGGACCGGGCCAGATACCTTGGGGAGACTCCACGGCCCAGGCGGTCACGGCGTGGGTCTTCATATCAGGATAACAAGTTTCCAAACTGCCCGGCTTTGAGTCTCGCTGGAAAACTCCCACCACGGTCGTATCTCACAGTGGACAGCAGGGGGCGCTCGGGCTCCAGGATGCCAGCTCCCAAGTCGGGAGGAACAAGAATTTTCAGGTGCATTTTAAATTTTATTTATATATTTTTCCCCTGCCAAGCCAGAAATGCACTCTATTTCCTTTAATCAGGCTCATTTGCTTCCTACTGTGTGACTTCAATTGGGTAATAGTCACACTTCTCCCCCTGGCCACTGGGTTTCTGGGAGCAGCAGCTTTGGGGTTAGATGGATCTGAGCTGGTGTCCCTCCCCGGGCCTCCAGTGCAGACTCAAGGGCACCAATGGCCAGGGAGCTCAAGAGAGGGCCTGGAAAGGGCTTGCCCAAGGCTGGGTGGAGGCCAGTGTAACAAGGCCGCCTTCCTGGAGCCCGGGGCTGCTGGCTGCAGCCTGCAAAACACAGGGGGCACAGAAACAGCCTCCTCGTAGGGTCAGGAGCTCGGGCCCTCTCTCGCTCCCTCCCAAGCCCCAAACCCCATCCTGCTCAAGGGTCAGTCCCAGTCCAGCCAGGGAACAGAAACATCCCCAATCTATCTAGGCACCGTGGCACACACTGGTACTCCTAGTATGTGGGAGAGTGAGGTAGGAAGATTACAGGTTTGAGGCCAGCCACAGCAACTCAGTGAGACTCTGTTTAAAAAAAAAAAATTAAAGAACTGGGAGTATAACTCAGTGGTAGAATGCCTCTGGATTGAATCTTCAGTACAACAAACAAACAAACAAACAAATTGTCCCAAATCCAGCTTCTCACATATGCGTCACCCCACCCCCGCGGCATCCTCATATTTTCTTAGCAGGATTTTACTTCTCACACAAATCAGACCCGAGGGGAGGAAGGCATGTCAAGATGTCAGGATGTCATGGCGGGTCTTTTGTTCCGTGTTCCTGTGAAACTGAATGAATGTGCTTTTCAACTAGACCCAGCCACTGCACCTCTCACAGACTCCATTCTAATGCTAACAGCTCCCTTGTCAGATCTAATAAAATGGGACACATATTGGCATTTCCATTCTTTGTTAAGATATTTACTTAGGCTGTTTTGTTTATATTTGGGTAGAGGTGGACGGGATTTGGGAGGTCTAGGTCTGAGAGTTAAAATGGTAGTGAGTGGAAAATCACTTTGAAGATAAATTGTTCATTGCCTTTTTTTTTTTTGTATCGGTGGTAAATGGATTCAAAAGCATTCTACCTCCAAGCTGTACCCCCAGTTCTTTTTATTTTTTTATTTTGGAATAGGGTCTCACTGAGTTACTAAAGACCTCACTAACTTGCTGAGGCTGTTCTTAGGCTTGCCATCCTCCTGCCTCAGCCTCCCAAGCGCTGGGATCACAGGTGCTCACCCTGCACCCAGCCCGTGGCCTTTCTCTATGGGGTGCTTTGGACAGTAAGCAACACCTGGGAAGCACCTGTCAGAACTCCTAGCAGCCAGAAGGCAGGAAGGCAGGTAGCTTGGTGAAGATGCAAAACTAAAGATATTTAGAAGAGAAGTGGTGTTGAGTATTTCTGTTGGCAATATATTTCCTTCATTTTTTTTTTCATGTTTCACAGGCTAGAAGCTTGGAAAGTACATTTCCCTTCTCCCTGGCTAGAAGCCTTTGTGTGCGTGTGAAATCTACCAGTGAGATGGCCTCTCTTTATATTTGGAAGGTGGAAGGGTCCTAGAGCCCCTGTGATTCTTCCTCGGTAGGTCCCGGCTTTGCTTTTGAAGGACAGAGGTTATTTAGAAGCCTCAGCCGGGCCTTCTCCTTTTCCTGGGCTGGCAGGAGGCTGGTGAGCCTACAGCGATTCTCTGTGCAGTTCTGATGGTTGGCAATGTCAGTGCTCTCTCTGTCTCTGTCTCTGTCTCTCTGTCTCTGTCTCTCTCTGTCTCTCTGTCTCTCTCTCTTTGTCTCTCTTGGTACTGAGGATTGAACCCAGGGGCATTCTACCTCTGAAGTATACCCCAGCCCTATTTTGTATTCTTTATTTTGAAACAGGGTCCCACTTAATTGCAGAGGACCTCACTAAGAAGCTGAGGCTGGCCGTGAACCGGGATCCTCCTGTCTCAGCCTCCCAAGTACTGGGATTACAATTGTCCACCATCACGCCCAGCTTGGTAACATCCGTTCTTAACCAACAGCAAGCCTGAATGTTATGGTGACCCCTAAATCTTTGTTTCTTCAAGCTTCCACTGATCTTACAAACACCTCATTCCCCTCTCCAGTCCCTTCCTGCTGTGGCTTATCTGGGCTGGTCTTTGTTTTCCTGAGCAAACCATGCTGATTGAGAGGTTTGGTGGGGGGGGGGGGGGGAGCTACAGTCAGCTCTCCATATCTGCAAGTTCTAAATCTCTGGATATGATCAACTGCACATTGAAAATATTCCAAGAAAAGAAAGAATTACTATCAGTTCCATAAAGCAAAGCTTGAGTTTGCACCTTCCTCCTCCCCTCCCCTAAATCCCTGCCAATGAAGGGATGCCGGGCTCAACCTGCTCAGCCTCCCGTCCCTCCCCAAAGCCCAGCCTCTCTCCAGCACGCGGCAGGTGGCACGTGTGCCGGGAGGGTGTTGCCCACCTCACTGCAGTGGGCACGTGTGCCTGGAGGGTGTTGCCCGCCTCACTGCTCATTTGTGTTCTCTTGTGGTTGCCTCTGTGATGAGCAGGTACGTATTTTTTCTCTTATTATTCCGTCAACAATATAGTATAACAAGAATTTATGCCATTTACATTGTATTAGGCATTGTAAGTCATCTAGAGATGATATAAAGTACACAGGAGGATGCCGATAGGTTATACACAAGTACATTCTGTCCTATAATCGACCTGAGTGTCCACAATCTTGGTGTCTGGAGGGGTCTTGGGACCATCGCTTCATGTATACTGGGGATGGCTGTATGGACAAGAAGGCACAATCCATCAGAAGACGGCACCTTGTCCAGGAGCGAGTCTTGGCACATTTGCTAGCCACATGTTTCAAGAAGCTCAAGAGGTTATATTTCCTGTACTTTTTTGGTTTCTAATTTTTATATTTTTATCGGTACATTGCAGTTATACATTAGTGAGATTCAAATTAGTACCAATACCCAGCACAGCTCCAGCCCTCGGGGTGTTTCCTCCTGCCTCTGCCCCGCCGGCTCCTGCTCTCCTCGTAGAAGTGAGTGACGTTCAGAGTGAAACCTTCACATGTGGACATCACATGATTTGAACCATCTCATTTCTTCCTCCTCCCTCCACTGTTCTACTGGTTGGTCTTTCTTCTCGTTTGCTGAAAATCGCTTTTGTTTTGTTTTCTTCTGTTTTCTCTCTGGCTCCGACGTAGGAGAGAAATCCTACGACCCTTGACTTTCTGAGACTGGCTGGTCTCGCTTAGCGTGCCATCCTCAAGCTCCGCCCGTTTTCCTGTAAACGACCTGCTTTTGTTCTTCTTTATGGCGAAGTAGGATCCCCTTGTGTATTTGCAACATATTTTCTTTATCCAGACATCTATTCACACATACCTGTTGGTTTCATAATATGGCTATTTAGAATTACTGCCATAGACATGAGTACGCCTGTGCCATAGTATTCTGACTTTAATTCTTTTGCAAAGATACTGAGAGGGGTAGAGCTGGGTCATAGGTTTGGAGCAGTATTGAGAGCCTGAAACACCCCTAACATACAAGAGACTCCTGAGATGACTGTGGAGATAGATGGCTGCTCCTTTGCGGGTCTGAGCCAGTCAGGGCAAATCAAAAGCCAGGCAAAGCGGTCCTCTGTCCTGATAGATGACATTAACCCAGAGTCGATTTTCATGTAGTACATCTGGCTCAAGCCGTTTATGAAATGTGAAATTTCATATTTGCCCCTGAAATGAAAGCTCCTCTCTTGGAAAGGTGCTCAAGATTTCTCCCTCCAGATGTTGCAGCTCAGAAAGAATGGATATGCATGTCATCTTCCCAGGGAGCCCGCAGCAGCAGGAAAGAATTCCATCTCTGAGGCCCTGAAAAGCACAAGCATGCTTTTCCCCTCGGTTTCTCTTTCCTCTCATTCTCTCTCTATCTTTTTTTTTTTATTATAACATTTACACTATATTTGGTGCCCTCTCCCCCCCGCCCCCATTTTCCCTCCCCCCCCACCAATGGTTGTCCAGGTTAACCATGTCTTATTCATAATTTTACACATGTTCAAGTGTAGACCCTTATTAATCAAGACCGGCCTTCCTCCTCTCCTATCTTACCATCCAAACTTAGCTAGTATTTCCCCTTCAATATCTGGAGTCCCTCTGGTATTCTTTGGGTTTCCTAGTTTGGGCATATTAGAGGAAACATATGTATCTTCTTCTTCTGTGCTTGGCTGATCTCACTTAACATAATGTTCTCCAGGGCTTTCCATCTTCTTTCAAATGATATAATTTTGTTCTTCTTTATGGCTGAATAGAATTCCATTGTGTGTATTTCCCATACTATGGAGATCTGTGTGGAGATTCCTAAGAAAGGTTGGAATAGATCCACCATATGACCCAGCTATACCACTCCTGGGTATCTTTCCAAAGGGGTTGAATTCAGAGAAATACAGCAACATATGCATACCTATGTTCATAGCAGCACAATTTGTAATAGCCAAAATATGGAACCAACCCAGACCACCATCAACAGATGAATGGATAGCAAAACTATGGGAAATACACACAATGGAATTCTCTCTATCTTTTTAATGAAGTTTTAAGCTTACTTAATCATTGGGGTACTGGGGATAGAGTCTGGGGTGTTCCACTAAGCTTTACCACCAGCCCTATTTTATTTTTTATTTGAAACAGAGTCTCACAAAGTCACCACCTGCTGGCCTCAAACCTGCGATTCTACTGTTTCAGCCTCTCGCGTACTTAATCTGTTTAAATATGCGTTATTTCACGATAAATATAAATCTGATATAGCTTCATAAATTGAAGATTAAACAAACTATTATTATGTCACATTTCTAATTTCTTTAGTCATTGTTTTCTTTTTTTAATGCCAAGATGGACAAATAAAAGCATCTTTCAGGATCATGGGGCCGAACAGTCTAAACGGGGTCCAAGCCCACCTGGCCATGGCTTTTCTAGGAAGGATCACACTGCCCCAGGCCAGCTGTGTTTCAAGGCTGCCGTCTTTAGGCTTGGACTGTATGCTTTGGTGCTGGGCCTGAGATGCCTCCATAGATAACACTCGGCCCTCCTTTGATGCCTTTCATCTTTCTCCAGCTCTCTGACATCTATGGTCTCGTCAGCTGGTCACGTGAACGCTGTGACGTGCATGGAAGGGCTGGTCGCATTTCCCATCTGACCTCATTGTGAAGACGCTCTTTACAGTGGTGAGAGCTGGCTGTCCTGTTTGGCCAAGACTAGAATTTGTGTTGACTCTGCCTTAGATTGTGTGTGTGTGTGTGTGTGTGTGTGTGTGTGTGTGTGTGGTACTGGGGATGGAAACCAGAGGCACTCTACCTATACCCCAGCCCTGTTTTCCTGTTTTTTATTCTTTATTTTGAAACAGGGTCTCACTGAATTGTGGAGGGCCTCACTAAGTAGCTGAGGTTGTTGGGAACCACGATCCTACTGTCTCCACCTCCCAAATGCTGAGATTGCAAGCGTGCCCAGCCATGTCCAGCTCTGCCTTGGATTTTTGACACATGGTAACAATTAAAGACTAGGGTAAAAAGAAAAACCCAGAAATGTAGTAATCTGTTGCTGCCTAACATATGATTATATATATATATATATATATATATATATATATATATATATGTATGTATTTGACATTACAACATTACATATAAATTTTTCTTTTTTTAATTTTGGAAACTTTTTCTGTGCCATCAACTTTCAAAGAAGTATCCTAGTTTACTCTAATGCCATTGTACCAAAATTAATACCCATATTGGTCTAGAAACCTGGAACTTAGTGTTCTTTTTCATTTCTACAGAAATAATCCACTGTCTTATATTTAATATTTAAGGGCTTATCCTCATGAATCTGATTATAGAAAATGATAAGGCATTCTCTAAATAACGAAAAAAAGAGGAGTAGAAATCAAATACTCTCAGATCTTCTAAAAGTCTAAAGGGTGAAAAGAATAACAACATTACCCCGTCATTGAAAGAGGTGGGGTTCCACTGGACTACGAATCCTAGCCATCCTCCCGAGAGGGATTGGATGGAGGACCTGGCCACCACGCATCCCACCCGTCTCCCTTCTGCAGCGGCCTCAATGGGTGTGCCCTGCAGACTCCTGGATTGGCACCACCAGGTGGCCCAGGTCGTACTCTGATACTTTAGTGCTTGGACTTAATTTCTTGGCTAAAGCGAGAGTCCAGGGAATGGAGACTCTGCGCTGAGGAGCCCCCCACAACCACCATGCCACCCCATCTGGTAGCCCAGCTCACATGAGACTGCAGAAGGACTCCGGGTGACCCTGTGGCCCCCGCCAGCCTTCCCTGGCTTCACAAGGAGGACCACAAGCCAGTGCTCGCTGCCAGTGCCCCACCTACCCAGGACCCATCACACATCACCCTCCTCTCCAGGGTGCCCTGTGCAAAGGGGAGGGGCGTGGCCTGTCAATCAGGAGGACAGTGGGAGAGATGCCTTAGGTAGAGCCCAGCCCCGTGATGCAAGCTTGCCTTTGCTTGCCTTGGTCAGCTGCTGCCCTCTTTCCCTTCTTATCCAAACAGATTATATCTCTGTGGTATGGGAAGCTGCTACACCAGGCTTATGTCAGGAGTCCCACCACAGCCAGGTGCGGTGGCACAGGCCTGTAATCCCAGCACTTGGGGAGGGTGAGATAGGAGGATCAAAGGTTTGAGGCCAGCCTCCACAACTTAATGAGGCCCTCAGTAATTTCATGAGACCCTGTTTCAAAAAGGAAGGAAGGAAGGAAAGAAGGAAGGAAGGAAGGAAGGAAGGAAGGAAGGAAGGAAGGAAGGAAGGGTAGAATCCCCAGTACTTGGGAAGCTGAAACAGAGGGATCACAAATTCGAGGCCAGCCTCAGCAAATTAGGGAGGCCCTCAGCAACTTCATGAGATCCTGTTTCAGTAAATAAAAAAGATGAAAGAAAGGAAGGAAGGAAGAAAGAAAGAAAGAAAGAAAGAAAGAAAGAAAGAAAGAAAGAAAGAAAATAGAATCCAAGTACTTGGGAGGCTGAAACAGGAGGATCACTGATTCAAGGCCAGCCTCAGCAAATCAGGAAGGGCCTCAGCAATTTAGTGAGGCCTGTTTCAAAATGAAATAAACCAGGCTGGCAGCATATCTCATAGGTAGAACACCCCTGGTTCAGTCCCAAGCACTGAATGAATGAATGAACGAACTGGCACCCAGAGGGCAGGGTGCCCCTTGCTCCGGCTTCAGTCCATAGAGCGCCCAGGCCAAGTGTTGGTGCCGAGCCCCGTACATGTCCGGTCTCTAGGAGACGGGCGGATGTCCTGCTTCTCCGGGCGGATGAGTAGGATGCTTAGGGCCTGAGGTCGCTTAGGAGCCCGCCAGCGGCAGCAGGAACCCAGGGAAGGTTGTCCCCAGCAGGGGCTGCCCTGACCCGCAAGTCGACCGCTCACTGGGATGGCTACAGTATCTGAGCCTCAGAATTCCCCATCTGTCATTCAACAAATGAGTGGATGAGGAAACCACGGCGTTTACGCATTGCGGGATTGTGCTCAGCCATAAAGAAGAACAAAATGACAGCATCTGCAGGACAGTGGGTGGGACCGGAGGATGTTGGGCGCAGTGAGGCCCGCCAGTCCCGGAAAGGGAAGGGGCTGTGGTTTCTCTCCCAGGGGCAGCTTGACACAAAATAGGAAACGGAAGGGACTTGGACTGAAGGAGAGACCAGTAGAAGAGTGGAAGGGATTGGGAGAGGAGGGGAGGGAAAGGAGACCTGGAGGAGGAAGAAGCGCGAATAAAACTCTGGCCACGCGTGAAGGTTCCGCTCCCAACCGGGGCGTGGGACAGAGGGCCGCGCACCAAGTGCGGTGTGCACGCCTGCGTGCACCCGCGTGGACCTCGCTGTGATGCGGAATTACAGTGCAGCGATAAAAGTGGAAAAAGATTGCATAACCATCATTGGCCCCATGGTGAAGGGAATGAACAAAAAAATACAGAATAGAAGGAAAGAAAAGGAATACCTGATTCTATCCATCCATATTCTCTCTCTCTCTCTCTCTCTCTCTCTCTCTCTCTCTCTCTCTCTCTCTCACACACACACACACACACACACACACACACACACACACCCAGAGGATGGGCAGTGGAATTCGGCTCAGAAGCGCCCTTCTTGGCAGGGAAGAGCAGGGGGCGTCCCAGCGCTGTCCCCTGCTCCCGGTGCTCTGCGTGGCTTAAGCCAACATGATCTGTCACTTGAATTCGGGGACACCTGACACGCCTCCTCGTGCCGAGAGCTAATTGCCCTGTTTTCAAACCTGGACCCGTCCCTCTTGTGATATTTTTCCAATTGCAGTGATAGATTTGTCTAGCCAGCAAGCGATGCCAAGGTTAGAGCTATTCTGCAGAGTACTCGGGGCAGGGAGCAGGGGAATTATTCAGCGATACAGTAAACAAAAGGAAATTCTCTCTGAATAAAGAGCGATAAGGCAATAGAGCACTTTCCTTAATAACACATATAATAAAAGTGGTTTGCTATCCATTTTTCCAATCTTCATGAAATGAACACACTCAATCCTAGAAGTTATACAGGAACCGCTTACTTCAAATAATGCAATGAATACATTACAAAATTAATTAAGTAAGAAGCCAGTGGGAGGGAGCAGCATTCTATAACAACATTTTGTAGCTAGATAAAAAAAAAAAAAGAAGCCAGGCACATCTGTGCGAGTACTGTAATCCCAGTACTTGGGAGGCTGAGACAGGAGGATCCCAGATTTGAGGTCAGCCTCAGCAATTGAGCAAAAACCTCAGCAACTTAGTGAGACTTGTTTGAAAAAAATTAAAAGGGTTGGGGGTGCATCTCAGAGGTAGAATGTCCCTGGGTAGAATGTCCAATCACTCACACACACACACACACACACACACACACACACACACACACACATATGATTCATAACCATGACATAAAAGATAAACAAGACAGTAGGTATCTAAAATTAAATAAGGACCAATGTGGAATATTGACTTGGTTTCCATAGTTTTACTAGTCCCCAAAATATTATCTTTATCTCCTGGGAAGGAAGGAAAAAAAAACATACCTACTTTAACCTTATCTGGATTTTATTATTTTACTATTAATAGATACCGGTCCCTTGTTATATATAAAATATTCTGGCAAGAAGGATAGGGGATACAGAAGAAGAGTCTACAATTTGACCTCTGTCCTCCAGGTGAGTGGAGTCGACTTGAGGAGTTCAGTTATATCAGGTGCACAGAGCTATAAAACTAGGACAGGTGGCCATATGTCCATGGAAGCAGAATAATACTATTTTCTCTGTAATTTGTAAAAAAAAAAAGAAATGAAGCCAAGACTTTTAATGCTTTCCACTTGGCACGGGCCTCGAAATGTGATGTCGAGTGGGGACGCTGCGCCAGGTGTGGTGACGCACGCCTGTAATCCCAATAGTTAGTAGATCAAGTCAGGAGGGCTGCGTGTTTGAAGCCAGCCTCAGCAACTTAGTAAATCCTGTTTAAAATAAAAGGGGGAGCCGGGCGCGGCGGCGCACGCCTGTCATCCCAGCATTCGGGAGGCTGAGACAGGAGGCTCAAGGTTCGCGGACAGCCTCGGCTACTTAGTGAGGCCCTCTGCATCTCAGTGAGACCCTGTTTCAAAAGAAAGAATAAAAAATAGTGCTGGGCACATACGTCACATTTTCCTTCCTATGGCTTTAGCCCACCCCCACCCCAGCAAAAGAGACCAAAAAAAGAAAAAGCCCAACAACAACAACAACAAAAACTCTACTGTATGTGTCCAGTATGTACTATTTTGTTTTTGTTTTGCAAGAAGAGTTGAACTATTTTTGATAGCAAGAGTAAATGGTGGAAAATGCTAAAAAAAAAAGGGGGGGAGCTGGGGGTGTAGCTCAGAGGTTGAATGTCCCTGGGTTCCATCCCTAACACTGCAAAAAATCATAAAATAAATAAATAAAAGGGGTTTGGTGGTGTAGCTGGGAGATGGGATGCCCCTGGGTTCAGGTCCCAGTATCCCCCTCCGCACACACGGGGCGGGATACGCACGGGAAATGCACAGTTGAACACACAAGAAAAAGTTCAGGAAGGAGGACCAGCCACCAAGGGCAGTTGGCAACAGAGCCATGGGCGCCTTAAATATCAGGATGAAGCTTTTCAAATTGACCGCGTAGGTAAGAAAGGGCCATTGGGATTTTTTGAGAAGAGTGCCACAGTCTGGGAGGTGGTCCCGGACATTACTCTTCCCTTGGTCCTGCAGAAGGGCGTTGCTATTAGAAGGCAGAACCGGGGAGCTCAGGCAAAGGCTGGTCAGCTGCTCAGGGATGGAGGCTTGAATGCACCCGCAGGCCGCGGGGCGCAGGGCTGCGCAGCAGGCAGTCAGGAGCAGAGCTCCATGCCTGGCTCTTGGAAGCTGTGAGGCCATGACAGGGTGTTGGCAGGCCAGGTCCTTCCTCGGCCTCTGTCCGAGGCTTGCAACCCAGTGTCTTCCCTCTGGGTGGGCCTGGGTCCCAGTCTCTTCCTTTTAAAAGGACACCAGTCATGCTGTGCTGGGGCCCGCCCATCTGATCTCATTTTCCCTTCAATGCCTCTTCAGAGGCCCAGGCTCCAAATACAGTCGCATTGGAAGGTAGTGGGGTCGAGGCCTTCAATATATATGCATTTTGGGTGGGCACAATCGATCTCATAAATGAGGATAATCAGCACTTTAATTAGGATGGTTTCCTTGGGCACAAGAAAAATAAATAAATCTAGAGCCATAATTAATTCAGAGCTAGATGCTTGGTGAAGAAGAGATTGCTTTCTTTCTTTCTTTCTTTCTTTTTTATGGTAGCAGGGATAGAACTCAGGTGAATTCTTCCTCCAGGCCACACCCCCAGCGCTATTTTGAAACAGGGTCTTACTAAGTTGTAGAGGGCCTCACTAAGTAGCTGATGCTGGCAGCAAACTTGCTATTATATTGTCGCAGCCTCCCAAGTCCTGGGATTACAAGCATGCACCACCATGCTGGTTTTCTAGATTGTTTTTTCTAAAAAGCAAGAAAGTCTGGGTGAGGTGGCCCATGCCTGCAATCCTAGTACTTGGGAGACTGAGACAGGAGGATCACAGGTTTGAGGATAGTTGAGACTCTGCAACCTAGCAAGACCTTGTTTCAAATAAAAAAAAATTAAAAAGATTGAGAGGCTGAGACCTGAGGATCACGGTTCAAGGACACCCTTGGTTACTTAATGAAACCCTCTGCAACCTACTGAGACCCGGTTTCAAAATAAAGAATAAAAAATAGGGCTGGGGTATAGCTCGGAGGTAGAATGCCCCAGGTTCAATCCCCAGTATTGTATAAATAAATAAATAAATAAATCAGTATTTTTTTAACCTGGTGGTTTATCTCAGGGGTAGAATGTCCCTGGATTCAACCACCAGTACTACAGAAGAGACAGAAGGAAAAGGAGGAGGAAAAGTGGAAGAGGAGGAAGGAAGAAGGAAGAGAAGGAGAAGAAGGAGGAGGAGGAGGAGGAGGAGGAGGAGGAGGAGGAGGAGGAGGAGGGCATGGGTAGTGATAGTAGGTAAAAGCTGAGCCTGTCCTCGTAGAACAGAGTTCAACATGTTTGTAGACAAATAGGAAAAAGGCAGAAGAAAAGGGAAGAAAAAGACCCAGGGATGCTTAGAGGATGAGCACAGGAGAACTTATCAGCTTTAGATACGGGGTGGGTATCTTTCCTTTTAGTTTACTCAGGGGAAAACAATGAAGAAGACAAGTGATTGGGAGAACACATCAACGTGTAGAAATGTAAACCCAGGCAGCTCACAGCCGATGTCTCAGCCGTCTTAGTTAAAGCTCACGGCAAGATACGGCGGAAGCATCTGGCTCAGTTAAGGAAACCAAGGCCGGCGTTTGGGAGTTGGGGGCTGTGGAGTCCCGGTCCTGCGGAGGGACCTGGCTGTCCCCGTGAACCTTTATGCTGTATACTGAGCCTAAACGCGATGCCAGGTAAAAATACTGTACCAGCTGTAAAGTCCTCTGAAATCATTGGTTCTTGTTCTTATTTTATTTCTTTATTATGCTATTTTGCTTATTTACCATATTTATAATTTGTCTAGTGAGGTGTAATTCGGTTTTTTTACTTCTGTTTATTTAAACTGAACAGCCTATTTCCTCTTTGTTATATATAATTTTGTTATATTATTGTTATATATGTTATTATATATGTGTTATATATAATTATATATTATATATATGATTTTTTGAGAATGCTGGAGGTAAAACTTAGGAGCTTGTATGTTGCCATGCCAACAAGAGCTTTACCACTAAACTACATCACCAGCTCTCCTTTTGCCCCTTTTAAAATTAGGTTCAAAATTAAAATTTAGCCGGGCGTGGTGGTGCACTCTTGTAATCCCTGCACTTGGGAGGTAGAGACAGGAGGATCGCACAGGTTCAAAGCCAGCCTTGCTGGCTTAAGAGACCCGGTTTCCAAATTAAAAAAAAAAAAAAAAATATATATATATATATATATATATATATATATATATATACACACACACACACACATACATACATACATACATACATGGGCTTCCTCCAGATCCTCGCCGGCTCCCTCTTCCTCCCCATACATGTTGGTGATATTGGTAGTGAGGACTCCCGTTAGAAGGGCAGCCATCAAGTGTACCAGCGATAGTAAATGCTGGGGAGGACGGGGGAGATAGGGACTCTTCTGTGCCACTGGTGGGGTTGCAAGTCAATGCAGCCGCCATGGAGATCACATGGAGATTCCCCAAGAGGCTAGGACTGGGATCGCCACGTGACCCAGCCTCACCACTCCTTGGTATCTTTCCAGAAGAATGAAAGAATATGTGTGGTCTCGACACATAATGGAGCTTTACCCCGCCACAAAGAAGAACAAACAAAATCACGTCATTTTAGGAGACTCGATGAAACTAGAGTGTTACTCTAAGTGAGACAGCTGGTCGAGGGTCGCCTGTCTTCACTCACATGTGGAAGCCAGAGAGAAAAGACACAAAAGAGACGTTAGATAAAGAAGGAGAGACCCATAGAGTTGTGGAAGGGGAGGAGAGAAAGCAGGATTGCTGTGGCTCTATATTCTGATTTTATTATGTAGATGTGATGATTATTCACAGATAACGCATCTTACTCTGCAGAGCCTTCCGGATGATCCACGTGAATCTTAGCCTTCAAATGTCCTGGGATCCCTTCCTGGGACCGGACTGGGCTGAAAGAGAACAGCTGTCTACATGCGCCCAGAGGGGACTGGCCAGGCCCCTTCCCAGAAACTGGGCCAGAGACCACTTTCTATCACTGGACTTTAACCTGGTGCTTTCACAGTAGCGTGCTGAAGCTTCTCCCCAGACCGTCCAAGGACATTTAGTGCCCACACAGCGAGAGCTAACTTGAAGCTGGCAGCTCATGGTTCATAAATTACTTCAGTTTCTTGCATTTTTATATCGGAGTGCCATCTTTCCCTCAAATCGAATGCATTACTTCAGGACACAACGTCCCTCTAAAATTTTGAAAATATGGTAGAAAAGACTTCTTCGTTTCTTTGGTATACATTAATGACTCTTATTACTCAAAGAAATGATCAGTTTTACTCTCTGATTGATTAATAGAATTGACTTCCTAAGGTTATTTGAAGTCAACTTTTTTTTTTTTTTACCAAGATGAAAATTTTATACTATTCAAACGATATCTATGTTGCTCGGGTATCCAGGTCAGCCTACAAAAATGTATGTGACCCTAAAGAGAGTGGTGTATATTAACATTACACCATGCTGCCCAAATGAAGGGGGAGTGTTTCTTCTAGCAGTTTCCTCTGAAGCAGAGAGAAGATTCTTTCTCAGATGTGTACATTTTAGTGCCCTAAGTCAGGCCATGTGTCCATCTCAAATTACTTTCTCCAGGACGAGTCACTGTCATTGACTTAAGCCATTCAGGGAATGGGAACAGGTAAGTATTTCTTAAAACTCTTGGAAAGTGTTAATACATGAACAAGAAAGAAAAAGATAGGCGGGGTGCTTGTTGAAACAGGAGGATTGCAGGTTCAAGGCCATCCTCAGCAACTTAGGGCAACCCCCAGCAACCTACTGAGACCCTGTTTCAAAATAGAGAATAAAATAGGGCCAGGGAATAGTTTGGAGATAGAACACCCCTAGGTTCAATTCCTAGTACACCCCCCCCTGCACTCCCACACAAGAAGAAAAGAAAAAAGAGAAAAGAAAGGGAAGGCGCAGTGATAGCAGGGATGGCAAGCTGGCGGGCTGTGCCTGGATCTCCACACACCGCGTGTCTCACACTCACCAGTCCTGCTCACGCAAACCCCTCTTCCACTTCTGAGACCACTGGCTTTGCAAAGCCCCAAGCGACTCTGAGAACTCGCTTGGCAGAGGAGCGGGGAAGAGAACTGTCAGAGCTGACGTAAGTTATGGACCCCTTCCTTGTCATTCATCAAGTAGAGCCCGGTGCATGGGATTACATATGAGATGCGAGCGAGACGCGTGATAAACGGCGGGCAGAGACACTGTATTCCGTCAGCTTTAAATCACCACCGACGGTGAGATGCGCCATTATTTTATATTAACACTAAGAAAGGGAAAAATGCTACCAATTACAGAAGCCATCAACGGCAAATGCACCCCAATTTCAGCGTTAAAAAATGTGATTTGAGAATGGATGGACATTCTTTACAAACTTAGATTATTTTCTAAAGAATTCAACTGCAGTTTGAAATAAGTAGGTACGGTTGATAGCTTTGTAAGAGAACCCGAAAAAGAAAATCTTAAATGATTTAAATTTTGTTCTCTTGCCAATCTATTTTTTGGGGGGTACTAGAGATTGAACTTAAAGGCATTTACCTGTGAGCTTATTCTAATTTTTTTGCATGTATGTGGTACTAGGGATGGAACCCAGGGGCATTCTACTTATGAGCGAAACCCCCAGGCTTATTTTTTATTCTTTTCATTTCATTTATTTATTTATTTATTTATTTGTTTATTATTTATTTATTTTATTTTTTAATTTTTTTGGTGGTACTGGGATTCCTGGAAACCCTTCTACCTCTGGGCGACACTCCCAGACCTACTTTTATATTTTTATTTGGAAACAGGTCTCTTAAGCCAGCAAGGCTGGCTTCGAACCTGTGTGATCCTCCTGTCTCTACCTTCCAAGCGCGGGGATTACAAGTGTGCGCCACCATGAGTGGCTATTCTTTTTATTTTGAAACAGGGTCTCACTGAGTTACAAAGGGCTTCACAAAATAGCTGAGGCTGTCCATGAACCGCAATCCTCCTGTCTCAGACTCCCGAATGCTGGGATTACAAGCATGTGCCACCAAGCCCAGCTTTTATTTTTTTATTTTGAAACAAGATCACACTAGATTGCCAAGGGTCTCACTAAGTTGCTGAGGCTGACCTTAAACCTGTGATTCTCCCATCTCAGCATCCCAAGCGCTGGGATTACAGGTGTGTGCCAACATGCCCGGCTGTCAATCCATGCATTCTAGCTGTGGGGTCATAAATGAGGGCCGCTCCTGCACTCTGCAGGGGGCAGAAGTCACCTCTGTTCCTTTGATTGAGAACAGTGCTGATTTCATCTAATATATTAAATAATGAAAAGTCTCAGAGGGATCTTGATTTACCTTTTGTTTCAAATCAATCAAGCCATTGTAGAAAATGAGGCTGGGAGTCACACCATTCTATGGCAGAAAGAAACTGAGGGTCGTTAGTCTTTAAAGGATTCCAGCGAACCTTTTACCTTCCTACCTCACCAAAATGAACGGAGCTAGCAGCTTTCTATTTCTCCGCAGGGCTGATGTCAAGCCCCACGGTCACCCACTAGAGATACAGCCAGCTCTCTCAGGGAAGGCAAAGGTCTGCACCCTCTGTCCTGCTTGGTGTGCAGGGGAGCTAGGCAGAGCTCAGAGGCTTCCTTCTTTTCCAGAGTCAAACACTAATCTCGAAACAAATAACCCAGTTAGAAAATGGGCTATTAGCCGGGCGTGGTGGCTCAGGCTTGTAATCCCAGCATTTGGGAAGCTGAGACAGGAAGATCACAGTTCACAGACAGCCTCAGCTACTTAGTGAGGCCCTTTGCAACTCAGTGAGACACTGTTTGAAAATAAAGAATAAAAAGTAGGGCTGGGGGGGCGGCGTAGCTTGGAGGTAGAATGCACTTGGGTTCCATTCCCAGTACTGCAAAAAAAAAAAAAAAAGGCTATTGAATTATTGAATTGAATAGACACTTCTCAAAATGGCCAACAAATGTATGAAAAAAATGTTCAACATCATTAGCGATTAGGGAAATGCAAATCAAAACCACCCCGAGATTCCTTCTAACTCCAGTTGGAATGGCAATCACCAAGAATGCAAACAATAATAAATGCTGTGGACGCTGTGGGGGAAATGGAATGACTGTTCCCTGGCGGTGGGATTGTGAATTAGTACATCCCCCATGGAAATCAATATGGAAGTTGCTTAAAAGACCCGGAATGAAACCACCATATGGCCCAGCAAGACCACTTCTCAGTATCTTTCCCAAACAATTACAGTCAAAACACTGTAGGGATCCAGGCATATTCACATCGATAGCAGCAAAATTCACAGTGGTCAGATTATGGAACCAGCCTAGGTGTTCATCAAGAAATCCACAGATAGAGAAAATGTGGTCTTGGACACAGTGGAGTTCCCTCAGCCATAAAGAACACAAGCCATTTGCAGAAAAGTGAACGTAACTAGAGGATATCAGCCCATCTCAGAAAATCAAAGGTCAGATATTTTCTTTCATATGTGGAAGCTAGAAAAAAAAAATAAGAAGCAAGAGGGGTGCCAGTCAAAAGAGGAGAGAAAACCGTAAGACAGCGGAAGGGTTTGGGGGGAGGGGAGGAGGGAATGAGGATTGAAGAAGGGAGCAGTTCAATGAAGGTCACGTCCACACAAGGCCCCCTACCAATCCCACTGACATGGATGGGAGGGCGGGAGGAGGCAGGAGTGTCCACGAGGGAAACGCACCGAGCGCAGGTGCATGTACGCCTCTATCACCTGTCATCTCGCTATGATGTGTAATTAACATTGAGCCAATAAAGCCGTCTCTGTGTGTGCTCGTCCCATGGCTCCTGCCTAGCCGGCTGCTCCTCGCGTCCATCTACCAGGGCTAAGTCGGGAAGTCACGAAGCAATTCAAGGTGGGTGTGGTGGCGCACGCCTCTAATCCCAGTGCTTGGGAGGCTGAGATGGGAGGATTGTAGGTTTGAGGACAGCTTCAGGAATATAGGGAGATTCTTGGGAACCTAGCAAGCAAGACCCTGTTTCAAAACAAAAAGGGCTGGGAGTACAGATCAGCGGTAGAATGCCCTTGGGTTCAAACCCCAGTGCCACACACGTGCGCGCACACACACACACACACACACACACACACACACACACCTGTACAATTGCCAGGTATGGTCAGGCCAGTAATCCCAGTACTTGGGAAGCTGAGACAGGACTGCAGGTTCAAGGACAGCCTCAGCTTCTTAGCAAGATCTTGTTTCAAAATAAAAGAAAAAGGGCTGGGGGTGTAGCTAGGAGACAAAATCAAGATGGCCCTGGGCTCAGTCCCCAGTAACACACACACGAAACACACACACTGTACAATTGATCTCAAAGCACACACATGCACACAAGCATACATATGCACATGCAAACATACTCACGTACATAAACCGTCACATGCGTATGTGCGTCCCCAGGAATGCGTATGCCATACACACATGTGCACACACACACACACACACACACACACACACACACATGCGGGCACATACACGGACAGTCTTTTGCCTTCCATCATTGAACGCTGCTTCCTTCCGAGGCACTTCCTGCCTCTCCCTGGGGCATTTCCTGTCTGCGTTTGCAGTTAGTGATGTTACAGCCAAAGGCTGTAAGTAACACTCTCTGGCTGGCTAGAGACACCGGCTGGAAAGTGACTTCTTTATGGGTTTCGGCGCGCACACTTGGAGTGGGGCAGGGGGGATGGAGGATAGACTTGAGCTCTTCCAACATCGCTCTATTGATTTATGTATGAAAACGTGTGACATCTGTCAGGGCAAACACACCACATTAAATGTGAAACGCGAAGCCAGCTCCGGGTAGCCAGCGCTGCCGATCTGTATATTTCACGGAGTCAATTTATTTTCAAATGGAATTTTAACTTGGGTGAATCCCTTATTTATAGGAGAACTGTCAGGAGCAGAGAAAAACAGTGCCTGTGCTCTCCCAGTCTGGAGCAACAGGAAACCAAGCAACTTCTGAGAAAACGTGGTCTCAGTTACTCACTTTCTTCTGGGGTGGGGTGAAGGAGGACCAGGGTGGCCCACTGGGCTGAGCTGCCCCCTCTTCCTGGCTCTGCCTCCCACTGCGGGACGCCGGGGCTGGAGCATTTTCTCCAGGAGAACATGAGGGGTCCCTTCAGGAGTCGGGCACTGTCTTCCCCGGGTACACAAGGAGAAGGTCAAGACTGCAGACAACCACCTGGCCCTGCTGCAGGCCCGTACAGCGGCAGAGACCGGCTTCTCTAATTTATCTCTCTATGTGACGGCCATGGCCAGCTCAATTTCTTCAGAGCACAAGGCTTCCCTGTGGGGTATCAGGGATGTCCAGGCAGTGTGGGGATCAGCCAGTCCAAACAAGCACTATTTCCCTCTCTCTTGCTTCCGTGGTCCAGGCATACTCCAGTCCTGTCACTCAGAGTTGAAGGGTGAGGAACTGCTGAGCGGCCAGACCAAGGATGCTGCTGCCTCTACCTGCAGGAGCCTGAGAGGACCTGTAGGCCGTTACTGCTAATGACACAGGCAAACTGGTGGGATCTTCACTCCATTAACAGAGGGCCCTGGTTTGATTTGGCCTAAGGGTACTTATTCCAAGAGCTTGAATTAAAGTATAGGGATAGCCAGCCAGAAATTCCCTGTCACAGGGGGATGTTGACCTAGGATTCTTACTCAGGATGTGCAGTTTGGATGGCTGCACATTTTTAGCATTGAGAAATGCTCTCTTTGGGTGGAACCAGCAAGTCCTATCTCACTCTTCCCTGCCTGTGGAGCCCCAAGGGCACTGTCCTGGGAGGAGGCTCACAGAGTGACCTCTTTCAGAACAATAACCCTGGGACCTCAGGCCAGTAGGCAAAGTAAGTCCATCTCTCCAGCTCTCTACAAAGCTCCTGTGACCTCCACCGAGGTTCTCAGGCTCCGTGTGAGTGAGCCACAGGTCTGTCCTTGGGTCCCAGACACTCAGGGGAGAAAGCAGCCCAGTGTGATCCCCACTCTGGCTCCCTGGCTCCTCTGGAAATGACACAGGAAAAGAAGTTTCTTAATATTATAACGTACAAGATAATCCACATGCGTTAACAAGAATCCACATGGCTCATTTTGGTTCTAATTAGAGTCTGAAATAAATTCCCCACCGCGAAATCCATATCATTTAATCATCAAATTGCATCTCCCATCCACATGAATTCCCACGTTGTGGCTTCTTTAATATAAATATCAATATAGGGTGGATTACATGCTTTTAGTTTGATATCATGAACACTGATATGGGCTTTGGGAGGATTATAATGAAAGCACTTAAACACCACTGGTTTTTCTCCAAATCCTCACCCGGTCACCCACATGGACTTTGGGGAGATAAACACAGGATACACAGGGGCCAGAGAAGAACAGAGCCCTGACAGCTAACATCCCAATGTCGTCAGACATGCTCATGGCCAGCCCCACACCTCTCTCTCCCTCTCTCCTCTATCTCTCTCTCCTCGATCTCTTCTTTTTCTGTCTCTGTCTCTGTCTCTCCGGCCAAACAGATTCCCCAAAACATGCCTTTCAGAAGATACACATCTAAGCCTATCATGGTGGCGCATGCCAGGAGGATCGCAAGTTCAAGACCAGTCTCAGCAACTTACTGAGACCCTTAGCAAACTTAGCAAGACCTTTTTTCAAAGTAAAAATAAAATAGGGCTGGGTGTGTGTCTCAGAGGTAGAATCCTGGTTCAATCTCCAAGTATGTAGAAAGAAAGGAACAAAGGCAGGAAGAGAGAGAGGGAGAGGGAGAGAGAGGGGGAAACATATACCAGGAGCATCATAGGAGATTTAAGGTCAGTTTTATCTGTGGATTTTTTCCTCGTTCCCTTTAGACAAGGTGTTTTGAGATATATATATAATATATGCTGTGCAGTTTTCTCCTTTTTAGGTCTAAAATATGCTTCATTCAACACGCTCTTTTGGAGTTCAGAGCTCTGCTTTCTGGATGGGAGAGCACTTAAGTTTCGCAGTCACTGAGGAAGGGGCTTTGCTGCCATCTTCCCCCGCCCAGCCAAGTGCGCAGTCACCTCTGAACTGCGAGGCCAACACTCGCATCTCCTGGCGGAGACCGGGCGCTGTCCTCCTGTCCCGGCCACGCCCACCCTCTCGGTCTGGCTGGCGAGAAAGCCCAACCCCGGGCCAGGTCTCCTGGCAGATTCCTCCGTCTCTGAGCAGCATCTGTCTCCCAGCCCTGCACCCACTAGTTCAGTGAACTAGAATAACTAATTTAACCTTTCAACTTTAATTTCATTACCTCTAAAATGTTGACCGTCATCCCACTTGTAGGGTTGTTGTGGGAATTATAGAGCGGTCCTTGCACGGTGCCTAACTTTGGTGCAGACACATGGTAAGCCTTCAGTGCCAATCAGCCACCAACTCGGAGGACTCCTCTCTGAGGATCGCAAATGATGCTAACACATAACTGTATCTTGTTATTTTTTATATTGGGGACTGAATGCAGGAGCGCTCTACCTCTGAGCTACACCCACAGTCCCTTTTTGTCTTTATTTTGAAACAGGGGGTAAGTTGCCGAAGGTCTTGCTAAGTTGCTGAGGCTGGCCTTGAACCTGCAACCCTCCTGTTTCAGCCTCCCAGGTACTGGGATTACAAGTGTGTTTGCCCAATCTCTTGCCCACAACGCTTTCCACTCCGGTCTCCCCCAGCCTCCAGCGGTCACATGGCCCCTCTAACTCCTTCACTCTCTACCCGTATTTCCTCCAGGGGCCGGGGCCATGTCTTGAAGACCCCCTCCTGCTACCACATCTCATGCAGATCTTGAGAAAGCTCGGTCAGGGGATCCGCAGCGGCGTCGATCCCCCATGAAGTATGTCTAGCATTCTTTTCTTCAAAAAATTATTTTAGGATTATTTGGATTAATATGTACAATTGGAATTTTTTGTATAAACGTTATAACTAAAACTGATGGGCAGCGGCTTGTGAGAGACTCAGGCAGCAAAGATTTTTTCCCAAGGATAAAGTTATTGGGCCAAACATTAAGTTCAAGCTGACCTTAGTTAGAGCCACTGTATCAGATTGGGTTTGAGTCAGCCTTGTGACGTGAGACAAAGCCTACTATGATTATCTAAATGCCTGGCACCCTTGCCCTGAACTCTATAGAAAATAATAACTTTTTCCCGTCCTTGGAGATCCTGCTGCATGACTATGCTCTTTGCTTTTCTGCCAGAAAAAAAGTATAAAAACTATAACAAATCCTGAACAAAAAGAATAAGGTTGAATCTAATGCGTGCGGTCATTCTTCTTTCATCTTCGACCTCGGTTTCCCCTCATCAACACACGAACCTCGACTCTGCTAGGGCTGGACCCTGGCACCCTCCCACGCTCTTAGCCCCTGAGGGGCCTTGCTGGCCTCTGGAACCTTGGTCTGTTTCTTCCCCACTCCCCTGGACATTGGGGGCTCCTCAAGATGGCACCGAGCGTCCAGGACGTCTGCCAGCTCTGCTTCCTGTCCTTCCTCAAGCTCTGCTCCCACCCCGGTTTCTATCGCCACCCACATCCCTGTCCCAGTTGCAGACCACAGCTGTGGAACCCTACGCCTCCAGGAGCAGAGAGGGCCTGGAACATCAATGGGGCCATCAAGCGTGGTGGACAGAGGAGGCGACTCCTGCAAGACACTGCAAGTGTGGCGAGCCGCCATTAGAAGATGGCGCCGGCTTCCTGCCTCTGAACTAGAAAATGGCGCCGGCTTCCTGCCTCTGAGCTTGATTGACACATGGCCGTGCAGGAAGCAACTCCATATTTGGAGGCTAAGGTTATGTAACGCATGACGTGGTGGTGGCCTGACGAGCATGAGCCAATGAGTGAGTGAGACGTGGCAGGGAGTGATTGGGAGGGTTAATGTTTATAATCCCCTGCGCAAGGCAGATCTTTGCCAGGCCATGCCATTCTGCCATTCCGCCATTACTAGTATCCTGAATAAACGGCTTGCAAGAAGAGCTTCGTGTCGTGTCTTAATCGCTGGTCGAGGGACGCGACATGCAAGACCTTCCGAGTTCTCATGAGAGTGACCATTCTAGTTGTCTCGCGTGGAAAGTAGTTTGCACGGCGATGGTATAACTATGAGAAGATGAAGAATGCCGGGCGTGGTGGCGCATGCTTGTAATCCCCACATTTGGGAGGCTGAGATAGGAGGACTGTGGTTCTTGGACAGCCTCAGCTACTTAGTGAGGCTCTTTGCAACTCAGTGAGACCCTGTTTCAAAATAAAGAATAAAAAATAAGGCAGGCGGTGTAGCTCAGAGGTAGAATTCCCTGGGTTCCATGCCCAGTACTACAAAAAAAAAAAAAAAAGATGAGGTACACTGGGTGTGGTGACACACACCTAAGGCCAGTACTTGGGAGGCTGAAACAGGAAGGTCACAGGTCCTAGGCCAGCGTCAGCAACAGCAATGAGGAATTAGATGTTCAGTAGGCAGTAAGGA
Organism: Muscardinus avellanarius; assembly: GCF_963383645.1. Classification (NCBI taxonomy): domain Eukaryota; kingdom Metazoa; phylum Chordata; class Mammalia; order Rodentia; family Gliridae; genus Muscardinus; species Muscardinus avellanarius. The sequence goes on from NC_137803.1 coordinate 60,849,769, forward strand.
AACAGGGCCTGGGGAGGTAAAGGGTTAAGGAAAGCAATGGGATCTGGGCCTCCTTAAGGAATGAAGCTATGGTAGGAGCTGGGATGTCCAGAACCAAGGAGAGTGGGTACCAGCCACCAGCTCATGAAGGTTGCTTAGATAAGGGAGCGAGGATGCGCACAAAGGGCCTCCTGGCCTTGAGTTCAGCAGCCCTACGATGGAAGTTAAATGAATCCAGCAGAAAGGATAACAAAGCAGGAGCTTGTTTTCAGCGGCCGCTGTGTAGACACAGGTGTTTTGAACATACATAAGCCCTATACCCAACATCCATCATGGATTCCTCTTGGGCCCTGTGGGGGGGGCTCTTCTGTCTCTCTCTTCTCTTTCTTAAAAGTTTCATACTCTCACACTTGCCTTCTGCTTTTCCATGACTTCATCAGCTTCACAGGACAAAGGACCAGGTAAGAAATAGATTCCAGCTACAGCAAGACCCTCGGCAACTTATCAAGAACTTGTTTGAAGATGAAAAGGGCTAAGGGTGTAGCTTGGAGGTAAAATGCCCCCGGGTTCAGTCCTCAGTATAAGAAAAAGGACACATGTTAAATCTTCTTTCAAAAAAAATTAATATATAAGGGCTTTACTGAGATATAATTCACATATCATAAAATCCAAAATTTTAAGTGTGCCCTTCAGCATTTTTAGTACATTCACAAAGTTGTTTAATCATCACTACTATTAGTCATAAAGTAATTTTATCTTCTTCCCCCCAAATGTGCATGCACCCCAGCTCCAGTAGTCAGTTATTTCATGTTTCTATGTCTGCCTGTTCTGGATGTTACTCATGAGTGAGGGTTATGTGCCTTTTTATATTTTCCTTTTGCTACTTAGTACAATGTTGTCATGGTTCATCCCTGTTGCAGCCTGTATCCATGCTTCATTCTTTGGCATCCAGTTTATAATGGGCCAAATGCCATTTTTCATTTATCCATAATTCAGTTGATGAACATTTGAATTGTTGATACTTTTCAACTATTATGAATAATTCTTCTATAAACATTGGTGTGGTGTATGCATATCTATTCCAAATTTATTGATATGACATCACCTAGAAGTAGAATTACTGAGTCACATGGTAATTCTATGTGTAATTTTTCCCTTCTTCTTCTTCTTCTTCTTCTTCTTCTTCTTCTTCTTCTTCTTCTTCTTCTTCTTCTTCTTCTTCTTCTTCTTCTTCTGGTCTGGGAATGGAACTCAGGGGTATTTGACCTCCGAGCTACACCCCTTTCCCAATTTTTTTTAATTCTTTATTTTGAAACAGGGTCTCACTGAGTTACAAATGGCCTCACTAATAGCTGAGACTGTCCATGAACCATGATCCTCCGGTCTCAGCCTCCAGAATGCTGGGATTACAAGTATGTGCCACCATGCCTGGCTTTCTTATTATTTTCTTTTTGGGGTCTTGCTATGTTGTCCAGGGCGGTTGTGGACTTCTGGGATCCAGGGATCTTCCTGCCTCAGGCTTATAAGTAGTTGGGACTACAGGCATATGCCACTGTACAGTTTATTGTTAAATTTTTGAAGACCTTCTGGATTACTTCCCATGGAAGTGATACCATTTTACATTTCCAGAAACAATGAATGAGTGTTCTAATTTTCTACATTTTTGTCAATAGGTATCATTTGCTTTTATTTCTGAATCATTGATTTCTCTCTAGCTCTTTCAGTTTTTGCCCCATGTATTTTTTAGGCTCTCTTATTAGGGGTGTGTGTGTGTGTGTGTGTGTGTGTGAACATATATAATATTTCTGTTGAGACATGCATTGAATCAATCTTTTTAAAATAAATATATAAAAGCTTTTGTAATTTAAAAACATCTCTTTTCTCTAGTAAAACATTTTAAGATATATTTGTTTAAGACAAATATTTTGTTTGATATGTTTGTGGTATAGATTTTCTGGCCTTCCACTTCCAGCCTATAGCCAACAAATCAGGGTTTTTTTGAAGATATCATTTTATTGATAAAAATTCAGTGACTACATGCCCTAAAAAGCTGTGGCAGAGATAAAATAAAATTAAGTTAGAGCATGTGTGTGTGTGTGTGTGTGTGTGTGTGTGTGTGTGTATGTGTGTGTGTTCAGTGGGTATGGTATGGTTAGACACAGAATGTTCCCTAAGAGCTCAGGTATTAATATTCAGATTTGATTTAATATCATCAGCAAATAATTCCATTGTAATAGATTTACTGAGTAGTAATAGAGGCAGGTGGGGTGTGGTTGGAGAAGGTGGGTTCCTGGGATGTGACCTAGGAGCTATGCTTTTTTAGTTAAAATTTTTTTTGGTGGCCGGGCGTGGTGGCGCATACTTGTAATCCCCGCACTTGGGAGGCAGAGACAGGAGGATCACGCAGGTTCGAAGGCAGCCTCTCTGGCTTAAGAGACCCTGTTTCCAAATAATAATATAAAATTGGCCTGGGAGTGTAGCCCGGAGGTAGAAGGGTTCCATCCCCAGTACCACCACCAAAAAAACCAAAAACCTTATTGGTATATTTTAGTCAAACATCTAATGGAGGACAAGACGGTAGATGCACGTATGCACACATCACTCATCTAGCCCTTCCCCGAGTCCTGCCCCACCCCCTCCCCCATCGCTTATTCTCATGCTTAGTTACTGATGGATTCTGACGTGTTTATGAGCGCACATCTTGTGCATTAGGGAATTTCCCTCTGGTTCCTTCCCTTCCCCTCAGTTAGCTTGCCATAGGTGAACAAATAACATATCAGGGTTTACTTCCATTTTGCTAATCTCTACTTTTTGATTGAAGTGTTTGTTCCTTTTACACTTAATGTAATTATTATAAAATAGAAATTATGCTGTTTTGCTTCTCATCTTTTGTAAATCCCTTTTTGTTATGTTGTTTCTGTCTTTATCACTTCTCTCTTTTAAACAGATATTTCCTAGTACAGCCCTTTGACTTCTTCATTATTTATTTTCCTATATTATTTTGTGATACTGGGGATTGAATCCAGGACATTCTACTTCTGAGCTACACTCCAACTCTCTTTTACCTTATTTTATTTTTGTTGTTGTTTAGAAACAGAGATTCACTAGATTGTTGAGAATCTCACTACTTGCTGAGGCTGTCCTCGAACCTACAATTCTCCTATGTCAGCCTCCCAAGTACTCTTTTGGGATTACAGGTGTACACCATCATGCCCAGCTTCCTATATTATTTTGAATTATGTTATTATTGACTGCCCTGGGGATTAGGGTCAACATCATAACTTAATATTCCATACTCATATTAATATCAACTTAATTTCAGTAGCATCCATATTTTTTCCAATCACATACATAGCTCCTTTCCCTGACTCTACCTTTTATTATCATTGTCATATACATTACACCTTTGTACTTTACAAGCCTATTCATAGTCTTATTATTATTGTTTTAAGCAATTGTGTTTTAAATCTGATAGAAAAAAGTTTCAAACAAAATTTAATGTTACCTTTACATTTACCCTTGTAATTATCTTTACCAGTGCTTTTCATTTTCTATGTAGATCTAAATGAATCTTATAGCATCATTTTATTATTTATTTATAAATAATCTTATAGCATCATTTTATTTCAACCCGAATAAATCCTCTTAGCGTTTCGTGTACAACAGACCCACGAGTGACATGTTTTCTCTTGTTTTCCCATCATGTTTTAATTCCTCATTTAGGAGTATCATTTGAACAGACACCGAGTTCCTGGTCGATAGTTTTTCTTTCTGTACTCGCATATTTCATCCCTTGCTTTTTGGTCTCTGTGGTGTCTACTTGGGAGTCAACGGTTAAGTTTCTTGTTGTTGTTGTTGTTGTGTGTTGCTGACTTCTCTGCCTGTTTAGCTTAGGGTTTAGCTAACGACATTTCCTGGAATGCTTGAGCTCCTTCCCCTCGGCTTTGCCCACGGGCTCAGGTGCATGTTGAATCCTTCAGAGATCCTGCCCTACCGCTGTGAGTAGCCCCCACTTCCCGCTCCTGCAGACTCCCCAGGTGATCCAGAGTTACAGTCCTGGGACTTCTGCCTCCCTGGGAGGAACCCAGGCGCCCACAAGCCAGCCACACCCCCAGGTTACGCGGGGCTCTACAGAGCCCTCCACGGACTTCTCCATCCTCAGCTTTTTCTCTTAAGCTCCTCTGCAGCATCTTGTCAGCCTTAAATGCTAACACTGTTACAGAAAGCTGTGATTTACACAATTGCTGCTAATTGTTGCCGGCTAACAAATTACCCAGAGATGTGCTGTTCACAAAGGTGGAACTCAGCCAGGTGACACCCACTCAAGGCCTGAAAATGGAGTTTTCGAAATTTTTTCTCTTGTGGTACTAGGGGTTGAACTCGGAGGTGATTTGCCTCTGAGCCACACCCCTGCCCCATTTTATTGTTTATTTTAAAACAGGGTCTAAGTTGCTGAGGCTGCCCTCGAACCTGCCATCTTTCTGTCTCAGCCTGCCAAGTACCAGGGTTACAGGCATGTGCCACCACACCTCACTAGTTTTTCTATAAGTTGGCAGATCAGAGAGTGACATTTCTTTAGAGCTGGGGATTTAGGTGCCTGGAATTCTGTGTTCTCTTCTAGAATCTATAAGGCTATTGCTATTATAGACATCATAGTTGTCAGGTGGCTGAGTTATAAAGAAGGGTTGAAACTAAGGATGATAAAGATACCACAAGTTGGTCAGGTATCGTGGTGCACACCTGTAATCCCAGGGCTTGGGAGGCCGGGACAGGAGGATTGCAGGCGTGAGGCCAGCCTCAGTAACTTACCAAGGCCCTCAGCAAATTAGCAAGACCCTGTTTCAAAATTAAAAGTCAAGAAAAGGGCTAAGAGTCTAGCCCAGAGGTCGAATGCTCCTGGGCTTAATCCCCAGTAAAACACACACACACACACACACACACACACACCCAGAAAGAGAAAAAAAAGATGTTAAAAATTTGAATTTTTCCTGAGATCTTGCTACTCCTTTGAGCCAGCCCTCCGCAGAGCTTTGGTTCCTGTCCAGGTTTCTTTTTATTTTAATAATTTTTTTCCACCTTTATTTATTTATATATTTCTTGGTGATACTGGGGGTGGAACCCAGAGGCTTTCTACCTCTGGGCTATACTCCCAGACCTATTTTTTATATTTTATTTGGAAACAGGGTCTCACTAAGTTACTGAGAAGCCTCACTCAGTAGCTGAGGCTGGCTTTGAAACTGTGCGATCCTCCTGTCTCAGCCTCCCAAGCGTGGGGATTACAAGTGGGCGCCACCACGCCTGGCTGTCCAGGATTCTTAGAGTTGATTTAGACCATTCTTGCAGTTGTTCTCCTTATTTTCGTGGTGGAATGGGATTATGGACCATATTACTCCACTGTTGGGGAAATCAGAATCTTGCACTGTGTGTAAGGGCTGAGCACGTGGAGGAGGCAATGAGGGGTGTTCCTGGCAGGGGAGGCGGCAGCGGAGAGGCCGGGAGCAGGGGAGGCCGTGGCTCATGGCGAGGAGCTGGCGTGGTGGCGTCGGGAGCTGCCCCTGAGGGAGCACTGTGGTCTCTCAGCCTGGTGTCTGGAGTCCTCACAGGGAAGAGCTGTGCTCCTGAAATCCCCACCCGCTGCCACCTGTGGCTGGGCCTTCTCGCATTGCCTAGTTCGGGGCTCTGCAGGGCCAGAGCTTCCACCTCCTCCTCCTTCCTCCTCTGCAGGACCGAGGATGCCCTGTGCTGGCGGCCGGGGAGTTCAGTCCTCAGCCCTCATCTGTACCTATTCTGCCAGGAAGCCTCCAGAACTGGAGTCCACTCTCCTGGTCTAAGGTGGAGACACGGGCAGATCCCCAAGTGTCTAGGCGTTTGCTTGACATGGGCCGGGACTCCGAGGGTAAAGGTCACTGAAGATGCGGCTGGGTTCTGACCAGAGGAGCTGGACGTTGACCCTGTTCACCAGGAGAGTGAGGATCAGCTCAGGAGGAAGATGACCCGGTTTGAGGGCCTGGTAAAGCTGGCGTTTCTGGGAGAGTCAAGTTGCTGCAGTTGAAGAAGCTGGTGGACCTGTAGTCAGAGAAGAGGGCCGGGCTTGGCTCAGCCTTAGAATGTGTCTCGCATATGCCAAGTCGCTGGGTTCTGCTCAGCACAGCGCACGCACACGGCCCCCGGGAGCTCAGGATCAAGGCCATCTGCTCCTCTACAGAAGCGCAGGCATGGTAGGAACTTGTCCCAAGGGTGCCATTCGGTTCCACTCTTAGGCCTGGGAGCCCCTCTCTCCCCTTCAAAGAGAATCCTCGTAGCAAAACCAGAAGCCAGCGAGGCTCTGTCGGTGGTGCTCCCCTGAGGAAAATGAATTCGAGCCCCTCTCCTGAATCCAGTGACCATGAAATCAATTATCACCCCTCTCATCCAGAGGAAACATCACTCGCAGGACAGGGGCGCACGCTGGGCTCCCCACAATGTGATGGATGGCCCCAGACGCCGAGGCAGACTCCCAGGGCACCACCCGCAGAGGTGTCACGCCTGTGAGTCACCACGGGATGCTCTGCAGCAAAGCCCCATGGGAGAGCTCCTGCACCTCCGCGTCTGACTTCCTCTGCGCTCTGCACCAATCCTCCCCACTGAGCATCAGGAAGAGACAGAATTGCACCTGGCCACATCTTCACCACTAGCCCGTGTGTCTGCCTCCCCTCCCTCCCTCCCTTTCTTCCATTTATTTCTTCCTTCCTTTCTTCTGTGCTTTTTCCCTTCCTTCCTTTCCTTCTCTCCTTCCTTCCTTCCTAGTACTGGGGATGGAACCTAGGCACATCTTACCTCTGAACTATACCCCAGCCCTTTTTTATATTTTTTATTTTTTAAATTTATTTTATTTTTGGTGGTACTGGGAATTGAACTCAGAGGCTTCCTACCCCTGGGCTACACTCCCAGACTTATTTTTTATATCTTATTTGGAAACAGGGTCTCACTAAGTTGCCGAGAGCCTCACTAAGTAGCTGAGGCTGGCTTTGAACCTGTGTGATCCTCCTGTCCCAGCCTCCCAAGTGCTGGCATTACAAGCGTGCCCACCACACTTATTTTTTATTTTAATGCGGGATCTTGCTGAGTTGCTGAGGCTAGTCTCCAACCTGCAATCCTCCCTTCTCAGCCTCCCAATTACTGGGATTACAGGCGTGCGCCATCACCTCCGCCCTTATTTTTTCTTCTGGCTGCAGGGTCCCAATGGCAGTTTCAAGAATTTTCCAGATGTTCCCGCCACTTCCATTATAAAGGTCTAAGCTATAACACTGGGTGATGTGTTACCCCAGAAACACTTCATTTTTGTTCTTTAAGAAATTGCTCAGAGCTGGGTGTGGGGACGCACACTGGTAATCCCAGCACTTCGGAGGCTGAGACAGGAGGAACACAGGTTCACCGCCAGCCTCAGCTACTTAGTGAGGCCCTCCACAACTTAGTCAGTCCTGTTTCAAAATAAAGAATAAAAATTATGGGAGGAAGATAGTTTGTGTATGCACAAAATAAGCTTTGATATAAAAATTATCTGCTTATTTTCCACAAAGAGTACAATCCTAAATATACTGTAAAAAAGGGGGGGGGGGCGGCTGAGGGTATAGCTTGGAGGTAGAATGCCCCTGAGTTCCATCCCTAACACCACACACACACACACACACACACACACACACACACACACAAATTGCTTGGGGTGATTCTTGGGGGAAAGAAGGAGAAAAAGCTATGAGGTTGTAGTGGAATCTGTTCACAGTTGAACCCTCTTGTTGGGGTGGTTGGCTGATCTTTTGGGGGGTGCCTGACTGATGAGGCTTGCCACGCAAGAAGTCCGGATGGCATCTGGGGCCCTGTTGGTTCCACGCACACAGCCTAACCTTTAGCCCCATTACTAGAGAACCATTCACCGGGGCTTGGGGACTCGGTTCTGCCTGCAGAATAGCAAGAATTTTTTCTTCAGAGCTGGGGATGGAACCCAGGGCATTCTACCTCTGAGTGCCACCTCCAGCCATATTTTTTATTCTTTATTTTGAAACAGGGTCTCACTGAGCTTCAAGAACCTTGCAAAGTAGCTGAGGCTGACCGTGAACAGCGATCCTCCTGTCTCAGCCTCCCAAATGCTGGGATTAGAAGCTTGCACCACCATGCCTGGCTACGATTTCTTATTTCCACTACACTGCTTTCTCTTTCCAAGCAGATCTGCTAGGGCTTCCCAGAGAACTCTCAGCACGCGGGAGATGCAGGCCTGGGGTCCTGGCCTGTTGGGAGCCATTAAGGCCTTCCCCTAGATTGGCGTCTCTGACTCAGCTGACTGTCTTTTGCCCAGAGTCAACAAGGTTTGGGGTTATGAAAAGTTCAAAAAGGTCTGAGAGAGGATCAGGTGGTGATGACACGAGGGTACTGATAGGCCTATCTGTAATGTGTGTTTTGTATTGGTCTGTATTGTATTCTGGTGGTGGTATCATGAGAATGTTGATTGACCTGAAGCTGTGTATAAATACCTCTGGAAAATCAAACCCGTCGTCGGCGCAATAAAGACGAGATTGACCCAGAAGTTGCGTTGGCCAGGAGCGTCCGCGTGATAGAGAAAACTGACCCAGGCATAGTCGTCGACCCGTAGGAAATATTGACCCACGAACAGGGGTCGACCAGTAGATATAGTAGGCTGGCGGCTCCCCCACATTAGAATTTAAAATTCTCCATCCTCACGCCTCACTTCAGAACCCGTACTCTTGCCGGCTGGCTCCGGCACTGGCCAACCCCTGCACCTCCTCCAGAGAGTGCCTCGGCTCCATCAGGGACACCTGGGGCCACATGGGCCCCAAATGAAGCACCAAGAACCACAGAGTGGACGTGCGGGGCGGGGCCAGCCCTGGCCTTGGCCAAGCTGGTCAGCTTCTGTCTGAGCCTGACGACCTCAGCTTAATCATTCTTACCTCCCTCCTTTTGATTCTTTTTTTTTCAATACTGGGGACTGAACCCAGAGGTGTTCTACACTGACTTACACCCCCAATCATTTTTTTTATTCTTTATTTTGAAACAGGGTCTCACGAAGTTATAGAGAGCCTCACTAAGCTGATGCTGGCAGCAAACCTGCGATCCTCCTGTCTCAGCCTCCCAAATGCTGGGGTTACAAGCGCGCACTACCAAGCACAGTCCTCATTTGGTTCTTTGGGGAATTTTTAGGAACTGAACGTCTGTGCTCTCTCCCCCAGCTCTTATGCTGGATCCCCTAAGGAGATGGCTTTAGGCAGTGGGTCTTTGAGAGGGATTGCATCATGTAGCTGGAACCCTGATGGCAGAGTCCCTGTCCTTAGGCAAGAGACTCCAGGGAGTTCCCTCGGCCTTCCCCCTCCCTTCCTCCCTTCCTCTTTCTTCTCATTTTTAAGTGTGTGTGTGGGGAGGGGTGGTCCTGGGGATTGGACCCAGGGGTGTTCTACCTCTGACCTACATCTCCAGCTTTATTTTTTTAATTTATATTTTTTAGTAATGGGGATGGAACCCAGGGGCATTCTACCTCCAAGCTATACCCTCAGTCCTATTTTTTATTCTTTATTTTGAAATAGGGTCTCACTGAGTTGCAAAGGGCCTTAATAAGTAGGAAGGCTGGCCTCGAACTGTGATCCTCCTGTCTCAGCCTCCCAAATGCCGGGATTACAAACATGTGCCACCACGCCCAGCTTCTATTTTATTTTTTATTTTGACACAAGGTCTCTCTAGGTTTCTGAGAGCCTTTCTAAGTTGCTGAGGTAGATCTTGAAACTGTGGTCCTCTGGCCTCAGCCTCCCAAGTTCTGGAATTTCAGGCGTGTGGCCGTCTTCTGTGCTCCTCTTTCCACCCTGTGAGGTCTCATGAGGAGTCAGCAGTTTGTGGTTGGGAGGGGGGATTTTAGCAGAGACCCACCACACCTGCACCCCAACGGTGAATTTCCAGTCTTCAGAACCGTGAGCAGTTACTCCAATGGTTAATAAGCCACTCAGGTCTCGGGTATTTTGCTATGGCAGCCCAGGGGCCTTGGCTAGGTTGAAATAGCAGCGACTTCTGGAGTTCAGCTCAGTGCCCGCTACCCACAGATGGTTGCCATTTTCTAAAGCTTAATGATGAGGTTCTCGGGCGATCTGGGTTCTTGATCCTGAACCAAACTGAAAAATGCTAATGTCTCTAAAATATACCTCAACCTCAGCTGGCTTGAGAAACTGGTACTCCATCCTCTAATGTATCCAGAGCAAGGAAAGAAGAGCGTAGGGGGACGTCTGTTCTATTTTTAATCCAAACAAACAAAACTAAAGCTCAACTAAGTCTTTTTGGCCCCTGGGTGGATGCACAGGAGACACAGTGAGTCCCAGGAAGGACCCCAAATCCCCAGGGGTATAACTAGAGTCGTTCCCAGCACAGGTCACATTGGGAGATTTATATACAAGTTAATGGAAGTGTGTGATTAAAGTTGAGAAATACGATGCCGGGCGTGGTGGCGCACGCTTGTAATCCCTACGCTTGTGAGGAGGAGACAGGAGGATCGCGCAGGTTCGAAGCCAGGTGCGCTGGCTTTAAGAGACCCTGTTTCCAAATAAAAAAAAAGTATAAAATAGGTCTGGGAGTGTAGCCCGGAGGAAGAAGGGCTTCCAGGAACCCCAGTACCACAAAAATATATAATAAAAAATAATAATAAGTAAAAAATAAAATAAAGTTGAAAATACTAGTTGATATATGCATTGAAAACTTTTTATGACTCCCTGCATGAGATTTTTATTTCCTTTCTAATACATTTTTTAAACATCTAAGCAACCTTTTGAAAACCCTCCAGGATAGTAGAGAAACACATGGAGAACCAGACTGACTGCTCTTCTCAAGAAAGTGTTTATGTGGAAAAAAGCAACAAATATTTATTGAGTACCTACTAAGTGCCAGCTAGTGCTTTAGTGGGCGATATAATAATGAAGTGAAGAAAGCATCTTCCCTTCTGAATTTTATATCTATAGAGGAGGAAAACATTGATTGCAATAGACGATGTCATGAAGATGGCGCTAAGTGATAAGGAAGCCACGGAGCAAATGGTGTGAGGGCAGGTGGGGACTGCTGTTGCAAATAAGATGGACAGAGACATGCGGGCTGAAAGAGGAGGCTCTGAACAGTGGTCATGAGAGCGCAGGAAGGAAGGGCCAGCACCAAGCATTCAGGACACTTTCACTTGTAAGCAAAAGTCCCTACTCTCACACACACAAAATGCCCCAGACAGTGAGGGGATTTGTCACCCAGATAACAGGAAGTTTAGAGAAATGCCCAACAGCAGGGGTGCTGAGTTCTGCAGCTCTACACTACAGCAATGAGGATGAGCTCCTCGCCTTTCCAATAATGATGAGCTCTCCTCCTCCTCCTCTCTTCCTCCTCCTCCTCCTCTTCCTCCTCCCCTCTTCTTCCTCCTCCTCCTCCTCTTCCTCCTCCCCTCTTCTTCCTCCTCCTCCTCTTCCTCCTCCCCTCTTCCTCCTCCTCCTTCCTCCTCCCCTCTTCCTCCTCCTCCTCTTCCTCCTCCCCTCGTCCTCCTCCTCTTCCTCCTCCTCCTTCTTCTCTTCTCTTCTTCTTCTTCTTCTTCTTCTTCTTCTTCTTCTTCTTCTTTTCTCTCTCTCTCTCTCTCTCTCTCTCTCTCTCTCTCTCTCTCTCTCTCTCCTCTCCCCCCCTCTCCTCTCCCCCACCCCCTTGGCCATTCTAAGCACTGATTTTCAGCCCCAAGACTAATCTCCACACTCGCCCAGCTCTCCCACCAGTGCTGTCTCTCACATGAGCCAGATGTTCCCAATGGAATCTACCCACCTTCTCCTTAGCCCAGTCAGGTTTGGGCATGTCCATTCCTGAGCCAGTGGCCAAGCAGGGGAAAGAATTCCTGTCGATGTCCTGGAAAATGGATGTTGGAGAGTCTGCAGGATCTCTGCTCTAAGCAGGAGCAGACTGGCCAAGTTCAAGGTGCAGAGAAAGGTTCTTATGGTCAGAATAAAGAGTACAGGGCAGGTTAGTGGAGATGAATGGCGAAGGCAGAGCAGGTAGGCACGTTGTGTCTTCCTCACCTCAGATAGGGGAGGAGTAGGGGCATGGGGAGCCATCCCAGGGTCTAAGCACTGGAGTCATATAATCTAATTTGCTTTTTTTTTTTGTGGTACTAGGGTTCCTGGAAATCCTTCTATCTCTGGGATATACTCCCAGACCTACTATACACACACACACACACACACACACACACACACACACACACACACATATATATATATATATATATATTTTTTTTTTTAATTTGGAAACCAGGTCTCTTAAGCCAGCAAGGCTGGCTTCGAACCTGTGCGACCCTCCTGTCTCCACCTCCCAAGAGCAGTGATTACAAGCGTGTGTGCGCCACCACGCCCGGCTTCTAATTTGCTTTTTAAAATGGGAACTGGGGGAAGGAGGTGGGAAGGTGAACTGGAATGACTGAGGAAGGCAACGGTTCAAATGATTCGATGTCCATATATGAAGGCCACACTACCAACCTCACTCACAGGTACCGGAAGGTGGGGTGGGGGATCCAGACACACCAAGACCTGTGTGCGCGCGTGTCTCACTTTAACCCACTATGATGGTACAATGCACCAATAAAAACACTTTTTAAAAAGTGGACACTCAACCCTCTGTCTCTAGATTGGGAAAGAATAAGAGCAACTTGTTTCGACCCAGAGCTAGGGTCAGAGCTCTCAGGATACCTGTTATATCGTGCAAGGATAACGTGGAGTACAGGTAAAGCCCCTGGCTCCTCCAAAAACTATGGAATGATAGGGCAGTGATGCTCTTTCCTGGACTAGACAACCTTGACACCACCCTTAAGTCACAATGCTGAGTCACTCATCACCTAGTTAAATACCAAAGTAAAAAGATCTCAGCGATTCTTGGTGGACTGCTAGCCCAGGATATCATTCTAAAAAAGACCAATGGTCAAAGCAAAGAATGCTGGGATATACTGTTAGGCATGAGCGCGTATAACACATGCCTTCTCGTGGACCCTCAGGGGAGATGCTATGTGAAAGCTGACTGAAACACCAGTCAGCCCCTGTGCTGGGACCTGTGAGAACACAGGTATCCATTACATTTTTCCATGTCTACATGACCCTCCAGTGCCAACCTCTGCATCACGGTGGCTCACACACCTGGTTGAGCATCTTAAACTCTTGGAACAATTGTCCAAAAATCCAGATTCCTGGGTCAGACTCCAGATGGAGAATTTCTGCATCCTCACAAGTAAGCTCACAGGTCCTTAACAAGGCCCCAAAGGGGTCAGATAGGGCCTGGAGTTCCTGTCCCATGAGGGGACATTTCAGAGTATCTGTGGCCAAGATAAAGTATAAGGCCTGCAGAGGACCAGGTGCCACTCCAGGCCCTCAGCGTTATCCGGTCACCTCTAGGTGTCCTCAGCTTTATCTTCTATCAACCCATCCCTTGCTGCCAAACTGGGACATTCAAACTTTGGACCCCTTCTGGCTCCAAATCCTATGACTGTGTGATTCCTCATTTGCATTACTAAATACGTACTAGATTACCAAGTAGCACCTCATGTCAAAACAGAGCATCAAGGAGTTTTGTGCCTGTGAGGAAAATCAGAGGATTTTCTGGTGCATCTGGTAGAGTGCCGAGTACAGGCAGGGTATTAATCGGAGATACTCTTGTCTCAGCCTCCCAAGTACCGGGATTACAGGACCCTGCCTCCACATCAGCCAGCTGGTGGAATCTTTGAGAGTAGCACCTTGTGAGAGGAAGTTAGGTCATGGGGTGGGTGCCCTTGAAGGGTGTACTGGGGCCATAGACTTTCTCTCTCTCTCGCTCTCTCTCTCTCTCTCTCTGCATCCTGTCTGCTACCAGGTGAGTGACTTTCTCCGCCACATACTCCTGACTTGACTGCTTCCTTGCTACAGGCCCAAAAGCAAGCAAGCGTGGACTGAAACCTTTGCAACTGCAAGCCCAAGTCAACTTTTCCTCTATTTAAGTGGACAACCTCAGGTATTATGTCACAGCGATGGAACACAATTACTCATCTGCTTCCTGCCTTGATTTCCACAGCTCCAAACTAATGAAAGGGATAGTGTCTGATTGACACAGTCCTTGGGGAGATCAGATGAGATAGAAAGAGGAAGTAGTTAGCTTGGTGCTGGGGGCATGGTAAACCCTTCATGGAGGTTGGTGATAATATCACCATCCCTGTATTTCTCAAAAAATGTTTCCATTATTTCCAACCTTCGTTTCAAAAACTTTCCATCCTTACACATCAACTTAGCACCCAACTCTGCCTGTATATTCCCAACCTAACTTTTTACTTCCACCTTAAAAGCTAATTTGCATCTAAAAAAGAGATAAAGAGATCTCCCCAGGTCAGCGTGCCTTCATTCGACATTTGTAGAAATTCTTTCAGATGTTGAGCTTGTGCTGGGACTAGAGAAATAAAATGAGCCCCACTGGCTCTCTCACCCATTTGCTGTGCCACAAACCACCAGAAAACTTGTTTCCTCTTATTTTTCTTTTTTCCTTTTTCTTTCTTTCTCTTAGTTTTTTTCTATAGCTTTCTTCTTTCTCTTAAGTTCTGTCTTGCTTCTTTCTCTAGATCTCTCTTTTTTCCTTCTCCTTCTTCTTCTTCTTCCTCCTCCTCCTCCTCTTCTTCCTTCCCCTCTTCTTCCTCCTCCTTCTCATCCTCTTCCTCCTTCTTTTTCTTCTTTCTTTATTTCATTCTCTCTCTCTCCCCCTCTCCCTATCTCTCCCTTTTTCTGCCATAACACCTAGCTACCACTATCCACTGGGAGAGGAATTGTTAGAAGAGTTCAGTGAATATTTTATTTTGCATGTGTATGCTTGTTTTGCTCTGGAAACAGTCAAAGAATGCAACATTAAAGTTTTGGTGGCAAAGTTTACCTTGGGATATAATAGAGGTGTGTGAAGGAGCCGAACTCCTGGGGCACAGTGTGTGCGTGTCTAGTGTGGCCTTGGGTTTTATCAGCAATCTGCATGCAGGAACGGTCGGACGCCTGAAGCACCTTCCTCTGTGCTCCAGATAAATGCAATACCTCAGCACGGGGAAATGGTCATCTGTTGTGTCTATCTCCCTGACTGTCCTCTCAGTCCATCCATGCTGAGTTATTGTCCTACTGATCATGATGTGTCTAGTGCCATTAAACTAAACTCAAGACAACACAAGTTGATCACCCAGTCATTTCAAGAAAACATTCTCTGTTCAAACAAAGCATTGAGAGGAACATCACCTCCCCAACAAGAACCATGAGAAAAAATAGGTCATTTATTCTATGTCAAGTGTAGGATTCAGAACTTGCCACTAGTGTAACAGGCAGCAGGAAGTGACATCAAACCCTGCCTGTATGGTGCAACCTGTGGTTCCAATACATGCGATGTGGTCTTATATCAAGGAGAGAAAACACTGGACCTTTGTACTCAAAGTCATCCTTTAAAGATGCATGATATATATACCTACACACACACATACACACACACACACACACACACATATATATATATATATATATATATATATACACATATACATATACATATACATATATATTGTTATATACCTACTATATTGGAATGCAAATGTGTGCATGCAAATATGTGGAATGTATTTACATAGATTGAGGATGCTTAACATTTGTTACTGATGGGGTATATAATACAAATGTTTGAAAAGTATTGATCTGAATATTTATAGAAAGTATCTGAATTGTATATAACTTCCAAATGGGTACTAAGACATTTTTAAATATATGGATGGTGTCTGTTGTGATTTGTCAGTGTAATTTCTTCTTCACAGGATGGGTGAAAATGAATTTCATCGATGAAAAGGTGGGTGGATGGATGGATGGATGGATGGGTAGATGGATGGGTGGATGGATGGATGATGGATGGATGATAGATGATGGATGGATAGATGGATGGGTGGATGGATGGATGGATGGTGGATGGATGGATGGGTAGATAGATGGGTGGATGGATGGATGGATGGTGGATGGATGGATGGGTAGATAGATGGGTGGATGGATGGATGGATGGATGGGTAGATGGATGGGTGGATGGATGGATGATAGATGATGGATGGATGGATGAATGGATGGGTGGATGGGTTGATGGATGGATGGATGGATGATGGATGGATAGGTAGGTGGATGGGTGGATGGATGGATGAATGGGTGGATGGATGGGTGGATGGATAAATGGATGGATGAATGGGTGGATGGGTGGATGGATGGGTAGAAGGATGGATGATGGATAGATGATAGATGATGGATGGATGGATGGATGGATGGATGGGAGGATGGATGGATGGGTGGATGGATGGGAGGATGGATGGATGGGTGGATGGATGGATGGATGATGGATGGATGATAGATGATGGATGGATGGATTGATGGATGGGTAGATGGATGGATGGGTGGATGGATGGATGAATGGGTGGATGGATGGATGATAGATGATGAATGGATGGATGGATGGATGGATGAATGGATAGATGGATGGATGGATGGGTGGATGGGTGGATGGGTGGATGGATGGGTGGATGGTTGGATGAATGGGTGGATGGATGGGTGGATAGATGGTAGGAAGATGGACATGACCGGGTACTTCATAAGGGTGTCAATAATTCTGAGAATAAAATTGAATACAGCATACCCCAAGGAAGGGAAGAACCACAGCTTCGATGGACACAGGGGAGACTGTTTAAAGAAGTTTTTCTGACCTAATGTAATTCGAGGTGCTTGAGGGCATTTTATTCTTCAAATCACATTCATTGTGATGGTTCATGTAATAGGATCATGCTATTTCAGAAGCACTGGGACAGAAAACCCTGCTAGAGATTTTATACGGTGTGAGAAGGGGAGGTTGGGGCAGCAGGAGCGAGGTGAGCATGAGGCTGCAGCTGCATCGTGTGCTTGTCATCCTTTCAGTTCAACCCTAAATCAGAGGTTGTATTTTGTGGAGGGGTTTTAGGGGGAACTGGGAATTAAACCAAGGAGCATATTCTACCTCTGAGCTACACCCGCCAGCCCTATTTTTTATTTTAAATAAAGTCTTGTTAAGTTGCTGAGGCTGCCCTCAAACCTGCTATCCTCCCATCTCAGCCTTTTAAGTACTGGAATTACAAGTGTAAGCCATAACACCCAGCCAAAGACCCTAATTTTTTTTTTAACACTGATCACTGTTTCTTTAGCATTTAGACATTTACCCAAAACACTTATCTTTAAAAACCCTATCAGAAAGCAATGGACTTTCAGTTTATTTATCCATTTGTTGTAACGCATAAAATCCACTAAATAAAATCTCCACTCAAAACAGCTTCTTGAAAAATATTTGTCCCATGGCATGCCTCTGCCTCCCGCAAGCTCAGTGAGCGCTTGGATTTGGAAGGGCTCCATCTTTCAAGTCCACCAGTATGGCCCAAGGGGCCAGGAAACTGTCTACTCTGTCCAGGATGTCTTGTCTTCCTCCCTGGTAAAACTTCAGCAGCAAAAAAATCCCCTCCACCTGCCATGATAAAGCCATCAGCGTGATGAACAGTGGCCCTAATTGGTATTAAAGGATATTTATGTTGTTATGACTAAGTTAAAACCCCTAATTGATTGGAGACACTTGAGTAATAGTATCCACGGAGTCCCATTAGTATTGCATTGACATATTAGCTTATCTTCCCAATTGATGGCAGAGGATTCGCTTGGGAGCCTGGCACTGTCACACTTGCAGGGTAAGATTTCTGACCTTACATTTATGTCAGCTAAAGCAACAAACCCAGCTGCCTACTGCGTGGTCTGATTACAGATTTTCCATTTAGCCGGACAACACGAATCTGCTGCTACAATTATGTCTACAATTACGAGCCCCTTGAGTGTGTGTGGCATTCTAATGCACTTGTTTACGTGCTCCTCCGGCCTCTCCTTGGAGAGAGAGTGAACCTGCAGCGGCTGCTCCCACCCAGAAGGGGCCTGGCGTCCTCCCTGGAGAGCCACCAGCTACACCGGTGGAGAGATACTCTTGGGGCCAGAGGCCCCTGCTCATCTGACGCTGCAGACCGATGCTCTTTCTTGAAAGGAAATCTTCTCTCATTAGAACTTCTCAATCTAAGAATTAATCTAATGAGCTCGCTCCTCCCCTCCGTTCAGGAAACAAACGTTTCCAGAGCACAGTGGCAGGGAGCACGATACAGGGAGCTGAGTGGCAGCCGAGCCCAGCCTCCCCCGGGCACCAATACTTCCACTATTGCAGATCCATCTGCCTCCCACGGTCTGGACTAGGTACTTTCCTCCTTCCTCTTCATTTCTTTTCCTTTTCTTTTTTTCCCATTTTAATGAAAATGTGGTGACAGTATCATACTGTTTTCTAACCTGTTTTTAAAAAATGTAAGATGGGCGTGGTGGCGCACGCTTGTAATTCCAGCATTTGGGAGGCTGAGACAGGAGGATCACAGTTTGCGGCCAGTCTCAGCTACTCAGTGAGGCCCGTTGCAACTCAGTGAAACCTTTTTTTCAAAAATAAAGAATAAAAAGTAGGTCTGGGGATATAGCTCAGAGGTAGAATGACCCAGGGTTCTATCTCCAGTACCGCAAAAAATATAAAATAAAACAAAAAAATAAATAAAAAATGTAACTCAGAGCCAGGCGTGGTGGTGCACACTTCTAATCCTAGTACTCTGGAGGCCGAGATAGAAGGATTGTAGTTGTGAAGCCAGTCTTGGAAACTCAGTGGGGCCATCTAAAACTTATGAAGGCACTGTTTCTGCATATTAGTGCTTTCTACATATTAGGTGCTGACCATCATTCATTCAGGAGCTGTTCATCATTCGTTCAGAGCTGTCAATCATTTATTCAGGGGCCACCATCATTCATTCAGGGGCTGTTAATCATTCATTCAGAGCTGTCAATCATTTATTCAGGAGCTACCATCATTCATTCAGGAGCTACCATCATTCATTCATTCAGGGGCCACCATCATTCATTACTTTAGGGGCCACTTATCATTCATTCAGGGGCCTTCCAGCATTCATTCAGGGGCTACCATCATTCATTAATTCAGGGGCCACCTATCATTCATTCAGGCAACTCCATCATTCATTCAGGGGTCATCAATCATTCATTCAGGTGCCATCCATCATTCATTCAAGGCCACCTATCATTCACTGTTCTACTCTTCACCTCCTTCATGCTTCTATTTGTATTCTATTTTATATGCTATCCTAGTGCCCGAGCTGTAGTGAAGATGTCTTTGGAGTTAGAGGAGAGTAAGCAAAAACAAATGGTAAAATGAGCTGTCAGTCAGGTGAGGGAAATGCTAAGGATACAGATGGCGTGTGTGGGGTGGGGGGAGAGCATCAGGGTGGATGGGGGCAGTGTTGCAATTTTAGAGACAGAGCCAGGTAAGAGGTCACAGATAATGAGATATTTGCATAAAGTCCTCAGAGAGATGAGGGGCCAGCCATGGAGATAGCAGGGAGCCCCGAGGCAGGAGCAGGCCTGCACAGGCAGGGAGCCCTGTGGGCATGGCAGGACCAGAGGGAGGAAACTGACATCAGGCAGAGGATGGGACAGGGTGCGCTCTGCAGGGCCCTGGAGACCTCGCTCAGGTCTTGGCTCTTCTTGGTCCTACACCTGGAAGTCACTGCAGGCTGTGAGCAGAAGTATAATATGTTCTAGCCCAGTATTTTAATTTTTCCTTTTCTTCTTTTTATTTCCTTCCTTCCTCCCTCCCTTTCTCCCTTGCTTCCCTTTCCTTTCTTTCATTCTCTCTCTCTCCCTCCCTCCCTTCCTCCCTTCTTCTTCTTCTTCTTCTTCTTCTTCTTCTTCTTCTTCTTCTTCTTCTTCTTCTTTTCTCTCTCTCTCTCTCTCTCTCTCTCTCTGTCTCTTCCTCTCTCTATGTCTCTGTCTCTATCTCTCTCTGTCTGTCTCTGTCTCTGTCTCTCTCTCTCCTGGATTGTAGCCAGGGCTTGTGTATGATAAGCAGTGCTTACCACTGAATGACACACCAGCCCAGACCTGGCTGTTCTTATTTGGAAAGGTCCCAGGATCGAAGCCAGGAGCATTCTACCTCTGAGATACACTCCCAGCCCTTTTTATATTTTATTTTGAAGCAGGGCCTCACTAAGCTGCGGAGAGTCTCCCTAAGTGGCCGAGGCTGCCCCTGAACCTGTAGCAATGGTCATCATTGTCTAACAGGGATGCTTTGTTGTTGAGCCAGAGAACAAAGAAAATTCTTGGCTCAAGAGCTTCCCTCCCGCTCCCTCCTCCAAGCCTGGCGAAGACAAAGCAGAAGAAGTCGTGGCTGGCCACCTCCGCCTCTTCCTGCATGTGCCACGAGGTTAGTGGAAAGATAAGGCCTAGGCCAAGTGATGCCACACCACCATGCTGACAGCCCAGGACCAAAGAGGAACCCTCAAAAGGTCAAGGGCAATCCTGGAGATGGCCAAGTCTAGCTGTTACACGCACTGTATTTATGCCATCTGGACACTTAAATCAGAGATAGATTGGGTGGCAGAAAAACAGAAAAGCTGACATTTCTGCATGCCTGTCTTTAGTTCCACTTGCAAAATGGAAATAGTCACTGAAAGAATCACCTATTAAGTCACTAACACCATTGTATGGGTTAGCTTAGCAAGGTGGTTCTCAATGGGGGGGACTTTGCTCCCAAGGGACATGAGACAGTCTGGAGATATTTTGGTCATCACATCTTGGGGAAGAGGGGACCACGGGCACCTAGTGGATACAGGCCAGGGAGGCTGCTGAACCCCGCCATGGAGAAGACGGGGCTTCGCGGTGCTGATTATTTGTTCCCTAAAGTCAGCAATGCCAAAATTAAGAAGCCCCACATTTCTTTCCTGAACAATAATTATGAGAAGAAAGAAAAGAAAGGAAGAATGGAAGAATGGAAGAGAGAAGAAGAAGAAGAAGAAGAAGAAGAAGAAGAAGAAGAAGAAGAAGAAGAGGAGGGGGAGGAAGAGGAGGAGGAGGAAGAAGGGGAGGAGGAAGAAGGGGAGGAGGAAGAAGAGGAGGAGGAAGAGGAGGAGGAGGAGGAAGAAGAAGAAGAAGAAGAAGAAGAAGAAGAGGAGGAGGAGGAGGAGGAGGAGGAAGGGGAGGAGGAGGAAGAGGAAGAAGAAGAGGAGGAGGAGGAAGAGGAGGAGGAGAGAGGAGAAAGGTTCATTATAAACTGACCATGTTCCCCAGAGAGGATGGTGGTGACAAGGGAGAACACACATCAAAACCAAGAGAGGTTGCATCCCAGCCCAGTTACATTTGAAAACACCAGGCATCTCAGCACGGTCACTTTCAAAATCTAACGGAAGTAAAAAGAACTTGGCATCTCACTGCACCCCACTTGCCTATGGAACTCAGAGCAAGTGCTTGAAAATAAGAACAGGCACAAGACACGACAGAAGCCCTACGCTTTCCATCCACCCCACGGGGTGCGGGCTGAGCATCCTTGGGCCAGTCTGCAGAGCACCCTCTGGTCTTTTCCTGCCCCGTCTTCATGACGCTTGTCTCTGCTTCTCTGTCTCTACCTGGATGCTCCTCCAGGCTTTTCCTGACCTCCACTTCCTCCTGCTAGTCCCGCGTTTGTTCCTGACCCGCGCCGTCTACTCCTCTGTATTTTCCTGTCCCATTAGAACCTCCTGGCATCGGCCCATTTATTCCTCTTGGTGTGAATGTTTCACCAGTTGTTGTCTCTACTTTAAATTCTCCAGATTAAAGTCTGAATTTCCCACTGTTTACTGATCACAGGATTGGTTTTATTTTGTATAAAATGAAAATAATAATAGAACTTACCTCATTAGGTTCTAGTGAAGAACAGCTGAGAAAATACTGTGGCTGGCTCACAGTGAACACTAAATCCATATCTGCTATTTGGGGCGGGGAGGTACTGGGGATAGAACCCTGAGCCACATCTCCAGTTCTATTTTATTTTATTTTTTATTTTGAAACAAGGTCTCGCTAAGTTGCTGTGGCTGGCCCTGAACCTACAATCCTCCTTTTTCAGCCTCCCAAGTACTGGGATTACAGGCATGCACCACCACAACCAACTTGCTGCTGCTGCTCCTGCTTCTAATAATAATAATAATAATAATAATAATAAATTATATAATATATTATAATATATATTATAATAATATATTTAATAATATAATAATATTTAATCATATTATAATATTAATATAATGTTAATATGATATAGTAATATATTAATAATATATAATATATAATACATATAATATATATAATATATTATAATAATATATAATATAATATAATATATAATATAATATTTAATATATTATATAGTATATAGTATATAATTATATATTATTATATATAAGAATATTATATATAATGTTATTACATTATATAATAATAATAATAACATTATTATTATTTGCAGTACCAGGGGCATTCTACCTCTGAGCTATACCCCCAACACCATTTTTATTTTGTATCGAAACAGGGTCTCACTGAGTTGCAAAGGGCCACATGAAATAGGTAAAGCTGTCCATGAACCATTATCCTCCAGTCTCAGCCTCCCAAATACTGGTATTACAAGTGTGTGTCACGACACTCAGCTGTCTATTATTTTTATTGTATTTTTTCCACTTTGAAGCCTGAACACTGTCTCAAATTTACTATACCCACAACCAGAGTTTTCCTCCAAAACCTGTTTCTTTTCCTCTGTCCCTCCTTCCCATGTACTTATCTCAGCAGTGCTCCCAACGCGGGTGAGGACAGCCACATAGCCACACCTCTGTCTGGGGTCTCACACCTGCAGCGAGTCCAACTAACCATGGCTAAGTAAACACTGTGGGACGGAAGCTGTGTCTACACTGAACACTTACCAACATTTTTTTCATGAGTATGCCCTAAATAATACTGTATAAAAATCACATAGCATTTACGTTGTGTTGGGTGTTAGGAGTAACCTAAAGTAATTTAAAGTGTACAAGAGGATCACATGGGTTCTGTGCAAATACAGTGCCACTTTATATAAGAGGAGCATCCAAGATTCTGGTATCCACGGGGGTCCTGGGACCAATTCCCAGAGGTTACCAAGGGACAATTATCATCAGTTATCCACCCTGGTACACTTGTAAAGAGAGCTTTATTGATCCCGAGATGCGAGCAGTAGGCACCAGCCAGGTCAGTGCCTGACAAGCTGGAGTGCTGCTGCTGTCCTTAACCCTTTCCCTCCCTGTACTACTGAGACATCCTCTCTCTCTCTCTCTCTCTCTCTCTCTCTCTCTCTCCCTCTTTCTCTCTCTCTCCCTCTTTCTCTCTCTCTCCCTCTTTCTCTCTCTCTCCCTTCTTGCGCTTGTGTTCTTTCTCTCTCTCTTTCTTTGGTGGTACTGAATATTGAGCCCAGGGGTACTCTACCACTGAGCTACATCCCCAGCCCTTTTTATTTATTGAGACAAGGTCTCTCTAAATTACCCAGGCTGACCTTGATCTTGCAGGCACATGCCATGGTGCCCGGGGACCCTCTTCCTCTCTAATTTGAAGTACTATCAATCCCCCCCCCCCCCACACACACACACAGCCTTCTCCCTACCTTTGTTCTTTGACTCTGTTCCTGCATGTCAGTCTCTGGTGCAAAATTGTCCATGTTTTCTAATGATTTAGGAATAGAGCTGAGAGTCCAGGCCTTTTAATATCTCAACCCTCATTTAGAACCTCATTGCCCAGGACCAGGGCAAGCTAATGGGACCATAGCTTGCCCCCATGTGATGGGGTTCAGAGGCGACACACAGATGGGCGACAGGAAGTGGCCAGCACAGTCCGGCTGGTGTCCTGAGCCCCAAATGGGGTCCACAGGGACCTGGCCTCCCAGCCTGATCTCCTCACCCAGGCTGTCCCTGTCTTAGACTAAGCCTAAGGGCCCCTGCCTGGACTTTCCCCCCATGCCTCTCCTCTGGACTGTTTCTCTCCCCCCACCCCATCACCTGCTATACCATCTTCATGGATCCGCAGCCTCTGGGCCTCCACAACTGGCTTCCCACTTCTCCACAAACCATCCCTACAAGAAGCCTTTAAAGTACAAACGTGGCCTGCTTTCCTGGCTACGGTTCACTTTCTCTCCTTTAAACCCATTGTGCTTCATTTGTGTTTCTTTTGTGGCGCTTTCCCCTTTGTCTTTGAACTGGAGTTATTTGGATTCACACACTTATCTCTCCATAAAATGCCGCCTACTTTTCCAGACAATGACTTGAGCTCAGTGTCTCCACGGATCACTATTCAGCACACGGCGAATGCTCCGCCATCAGCCATGCGCTGACTATGTGATCTTCCCATGGGGTCTTTTGGATAATTTTGACTAACTGCATTTAATAGCATATTTATACGGGTTTTTGTTGTCAGAACTTCATCCCCAGAAGCTCATTAAAGCTCTCCTTTTTCTCTTTCATGGGGAGCGTGTGGGAGGGTGAGCATATGAGGGATGGTTAGACTTCATTATTCTACATATCAAATAAATGGTCACACTGTGCACGGGTGTAGTGGCTCTCACCTACAACACCAGTACTTAGGAGGCTGAGACAGGAGGATCACAGGTTCAAGGGCTCAGCAACTTAGCTAGACGCTGTTTCAAAATTAAAAAAAAATATATCTGGGGATGTAGCTCAGAGGTAGAATGCCTGTGGGTTCAATCCCCAGTACAAAAATAAAATAAAATAAAAGTAAATGGCCATAAGACAGTCACAGCTCACTTTGCAGACAGACAACCCAAGGCTCAGAATGTACACTGATTTCACTGGGCACCACTGTCCTGACCACAGCAGAGAAGGGATGGCCGAGCCCTCGGAGGAAACCACGTGACCGTAGCGAAAGGGGGTGACTCTCCAGAGGCCACGGAGGGCCAAGGCAGGAGGGCTTTCTTCCTGCCCCAGATAATACGAGTCTTGAAAAACCATTTCACAGAAAAGAAATGAGTCACTGGTTTGAATCTCTTTCCACAGAAAAAAAAATATTCTGAAATGATAATCTCTGCACATGAATAACTCTTTCTCACAAAGGCAAAATCTGTGCTGGCCAGGGCAGGACACTTAATCTAAGACAGGGACAGCCTGGGACGAGGAGGTCAGTGGGCAGTCAGGCCTCTGTGGAGCTGGTTGGAGCTCAGGACACCGGCCCGGCCGTGATGGCTACTTCTGGTCGCCCATCAGTGTGTTGCCCTGGAAGCCCGCCGTGCGGCTGCTGCGTCTAAAGAAAGCCAGCCTGGAGGGGAAAGGACAGGGAGGGGCAGAAGTGGCACCTGCCCTGCAGGGCTGAGGACAAGGCTGCTGTCTGTGTCTCCCCAGCCTCACAGACTGTTCCCAGCACAGCCACCCTTCCTGCTGGGCAGGGGAGGCCAGAGGGAGGATGGTAGAGCAGACTCGTTCTGGTTCCTATGTTTCTCTTCCCTCCTCTCAGATCTCAAACATTTTTGATTTGCCCAGTGGTCTGCAGTCGAAAAGGGGTTTTGAGGGACAACTAGCCGAGCCCGATGTCCCCTAGAATCTTCCCTGCCCTCCTGAGCTCCCTGTTCATGGAGATGAAACACCTGCCCAGTGCCAGGCAGCTGGAAAGTGCAGGGCAGGATTCAAACCCAGGAAGCCCACTTTTTATTTTATTTTATTTTATTTTATTTTATTTTTGGTAGCAGGGATCAAGCCCCACGGACTTTCTGATCTCCAAGCTATACCCTGAGTCTTACTTTATTTTGATTTTAAAAGAGTCTTACAGGATTGCTGAGGCCACCCTTAAACCTGTGATCCTCCTGTTTCTGCTTCCCAAGAACTAGGATTACATGCTCGGCCGGGCAGACTACCTTTGATTACCACGCTGCACGGTGCCAGGGTAGAATCTGGAATGACCTTGGGCACTTCTGTGTTACAGGCCCGGCCCCCAGTTCACAGTGCTCAGAGGTGAACTTTGGAGAAGTGGTGGGATCCTGAGGGCTCAGGACCTCAACAGTGGACTAAGCCATGACGGGTTCAGGGGCGACTGGACTGCTGAGAGATGATGAGAAGGACAGCTAGCGGTGGAGCCTGGTAGAAAGGTGTGTGTCCTCGGGACGCGCCCGCGGGGACTGAGCTGTGTCCATGGCCTGCCTGTCTGTCTCTTTCTTTCTCTCCTTCACTGCTATGAGGTGAGCAACGCTCCTTGGTTCTATCTCCTCAGACCCCAGGAACAATGGCGCCAGGTAACCAAGGATGGAAACCTCTGGACCTGGGAGCCAAAGTCAATCTTCTCTCCTGAATAGTTTTCCTCGGGCAGCTTGTCACAGTGACGGAAATCTGACTAACACATACGTGCAGTCCCAGATGAAGGAGAGAGGGGTGGGGGGGAGTCCTAGGATTACATGTGAAGCCAGGTTCCTAGTCCACGAGGAGGGCATGTCCGGGCAGGGCGGCCAGCACAGTCCCACTGAGGTGCAGGGAGGAGCAGCATACTTCTAGAAGCTTCTTCTCCTCGCTCACCTATGTAATCTGTCTGCCATATGGTGCCGGCCGTACAGAGTCTGAGACCACCCACCCCAGCTGCTTCCAGCCCCCTTTGATTTCAGTAGCATCTTTTTCTGTCATAGCTATTAAGATCGAATATTTTCAGCTGTGAGTCTGAAATTTCTTCATATCCTCTCCTGAGTGTTTGCATACTTGTACTTTGGAGCTATCCCAGTAGAATGAAAGGCATTTCACTCCAGAAATGATTTTTAGGAAACAGCCAACCTTTGGGAGACCTGTGAAAGGTCACGGAGCCTTCTGTTTGTCCCTGGTATTATTTTCTGCCTAAAGTTTACCCTGATAGTAAACCTGCTTTTCTTACTGACGCACTTAGGACCAGGTCTGGACCTGAAAAATGTAGTCTCTTCCCTGTGCCCCAAAGGCAAAGGAGTCAGAGATTCTTCTATCAGAGGAGATGATTCAGGGCAAAGGCCAAACGTTTGCATTTTCACTTCCCATGTTAATTTAGTTTCCGTGTTCAACGATGCCTATAATAATAACTAGAAAAGTGGTTCTACTTATTAAGTACCTACTATGTACCAAGGGCATTGCTAAGTTTTTAATATACTTTTTCTCTAAAGTTGAAATGGTTGAATGTTTGAGTTTGGGTGCCAGGTCATCATATTTCATAACTTTAAAGGTTCGTTATGAGGTCAAATGGAAAAACATGTAAATATTTAGCACAGACTCTAGTATATAAGAAAAAATATCCTACAAATGTTAGTGTGCGTTAGCCAGCTTTCCATCTCTATAACAAATACCATAATAAATCAACCTAAGAAGAGGAAAGGTTTGCCTTGGCTCATAGTTTTAGGCTACCGTCGTCTGGTTCACTGCTTCTGGCCTGTGGTGAGGTAGTGCATCCTGTTGTGGGCAAGGGACAGCCTTTCTGCAGCCAGGGAGAGAGGGAAAGGAACAGGCAGGTCCCGATGTCCCCATCGTGGGCACTCCCTCAGTGACCTACCTTCCCTCTGCTACACCCAGTTCCATAAGGTCCCACCACCTCCCAGTATCTCCACACACTGCGACCAAACCTTCGACCTATGGGCCTTTGGAGTTCACTTCAAATCCAAACTAGAGCAGCAAGCTCTTTGCGAACATTTCAGGGCAGACATTAGATCTTCATTTCACCAGTTTGGAAACTGAGACTCAGAGAGTTCAAAGATATAGAGCTAGGAAGTGGTGAAGTGAGTCTTTGAATCCAGAACTATCTGAGTTTTTCCACTAATGATACTCTCTGTTGCTATCCTGGTGAATTAAAAGTATCAGATATGCTAAGTCAAGCCACCTACCTGGATTGTGAAAGAATAATATTCCCGATCAACTAAATCAGATTGTCTCCACTGTATGGCTAAATGGACCCCATGTACAATCAATCACAAGTGACTGATGCCCTCTTCCATTTCTCCTACTTTCTTTCCTGTGATAAGGCAAAAGGGCAGCGGTTCTGCGGAAAGCAACTTTTATGTTCAGAAGAGCAGATTCCCTTCGGAAAATCTTGAGACCATATTTCAAAGACTCCTCATGCACGGAGGCAAAAACACAGGCTCTCTTCATTCCTAAGTCAAAGAAAGCTCGTGCATATAGCAAGAGTTCAAGGAAAGGGATGTGACGGATGGCTCTGTGGGGAGTCAAACCATGTAATCTATATGTGCATATATGATAACCTATAACTCAGCAGGACAGACCTGGAGTCCCACCCAAGGGCCTACAGAAGCCGTTCGAGTTACAGCAGCACAAGTGAGGCCTAGCCTGACTTGCTGGTGGGCGTTCTCATTAGCTCAATGCAAACACAACTGTAGAGTCGGGTCCCAGAGATCATCCATTTCGCTTCAAGTCAGAACAATGGCTGTATTCTTTCCAGTGTGTGTGTGTGTGTGTGTGTGTGTGTGTGTGTGTGTGTCTGTGTGTAGACATGTGAACGCACACCAGGGGTTGAACCCCAGGCCTCCTGATTGCTGAGAACAAGCTGTTCCACGGAGCTACATCTCCAAACCCTTTTCCACCTTATTAGTACAGTACTGGTGTGACTACTTACCTCCTATGGTTTGTCCTCTCTAAAACTCAAGGGGAAATTTGATCTTCATATGAGACATTAAGAGGTGGGAGCTGCAAGAGGAGATTAAAGCCCACTCTTCATGAATGCATTAATCCATCCGCGTGATCATTGAATTATGGCTCCTCTCAGGAGTGGGTCTGCTGTAAGAGCCGGTTTTGCTGGGTGTCTTGGATGCACCCTGTCTTTCACCACGCGACACCCTGCGCCACCATCACCAGAGCCTTTCAGCCTTAAACCAGAACCAGGAGCCAAAACAGACCTCTTTTCTTCGCAAGTTATCCAGTGTGCGGAGCTGTGTTATTAGCCACAGAAAACAGACTAAGACACTCCTTCTCCAAGACGCTACTTCTCTTCTCACCTGCACGTGAAGATTTCACCATCTCCAGTATTACATGGTTGTTTTTTCCCCGTTGCTTCCTCCCTAAAAGCCCGGCATGTAGGTCCTCAGTCCCCGCCACTTGTTATCTGTGCTAGGACATTAATTCGCTGCGCTGTACTCTAATGCACTCTAATGCACAGCTGTGGCTGGTGATTGTACAATGGCGTGACTTTTCACGGTCACCTCATGACCCTCTCAGTGGGCCCACGTTCAAAATGAGTATCCGTGTGGCTGTGTTATTTACAGCTTCTGTGGCTTGGATATATCTTTGTTCATCTCATTTTCTAGATGGCACTGGACTGCAGAGCACCCCCAGAGACAAAATCAAGGCAGCGCAAATCTTCTTTTGTAACTTGGTTGCAAAAGGACGTTAGAACCCATGTTATTTCCCCTCAATTTCCTCAATTTGTTCAGTCAGGATGGTGTCCTGTAGGATTTTAAGATTATTCCAAAATAATCCTACTCAGTGCTTTGAGAAATACCTCCAAGTAAGGGACCGGTTTGCTTTTGTTTTTATGACTTATAAACTTCGTATAGATATTTTAAACACAATAAAAATGAGCTACGAGAAGATTTTAAGGAAAAAAGACATAAAAATACAAGCCTCCACTTTTACATATTAGACCCAGCAGACATAAAGGTGCCCTGTCAAAATGCCGTCGATGCTTGGAAATGCCGACTCTGAACTTCTGGAATCATCTCCTTACCAGCCAGAAACACACGGCAGACAGGCGCCTTCCTTGGACCACAGTTTGAGTTTGCTGGTAGATATCCAGCGATGGCCCAGGATCTTCTCTGAAAATCCTCCAGCTCTGACATCCCATTGAATGTCTGTGTCCACCTGGAAACCTGGCCAGAACATAATATGTATGGACCTCTTGTGCATATCACCCTCAAATTCATATGCTGAGGCCTTAACTCCAAATGTAGTATTTGGAGATGGGGTCGTCAGGATCTAGTTAAGGCCAAAGTAAGAGAACAGGACCTGAGTGATGGGATTGGTGTCCTTAGAAGAAGAGGAAGAGACCAAAGCCCACTTGTTCTCCACCCTGTGAGGACCCAGCAAGAAGTCAGCTGTCTGTTATCTAGGAGGACGGTCCTAACAGAAACAGAATCTAGCCAGGCGTGGTGGGCACGCTTGTAATCCCAGCATTCGGGAGGCTTAGGCAGGAGGATCGCGGTTCAAGGACAGCCTCAGCTGCTTAGTGAGGCCCTTTGCAACTGAGTGAGACTCTGTTTCAAAATAAAAAAATAAAAAATAGGGCTGGGGGTGTAGCTCAGAGGTAGAATGCCCCTGGGTTCCATCCTCAGTACTGCAAAAAAAAAAAAAAAAAAAAAAAAAAGGAGGAGGGGGGGAGAAAGAAACTGAATCTGTATGCATCTGGGATTGATTTTCCAAATTCCAGCAATGGGAAAAGTCAATGTCTGTCATTCCAGCCAGACCGCCTATGGTACTTGGTTTGCTGTGTCAGCCTGCACTGACATATCGACATATCGATGGTTAACACTTCCTTCCTTAGAGTAGAGCAGAAGAGCCAAGTGTTCCCACTGCAGTCTGCACAGCCTTGACCTCCTAATTATGACCCTGGTTACATGTGTATCTGGTTCAAGAGCACAGCTGACTGCTATCTGCTCCATTCCTGAGTGCACAAATCACAGCTCTCCTATCTGGTCCCCCAAGAGCGGATGCCTTGCTGTTCCCGTTAATTATGCATCAGTTAATTAATTTGTTGGCTTTAGTGAATTGAATCAATTATTTTAAATGGCTTTTAATTGTTAATATATGCAGTAATAACAGCAGACAAAAGCTGTTAATAGAATTCAACATGAAAACCTCCCAGGACAGGGAATGGCCTTGTAAAATAAATTATTTAGTTTCCCAAAGACTCTTTGTGACTTCCAAAAAGCCAATGATATCGGAAGCAACATGGGATTCTGTTTAAGGGTCTTTTTAGGAATGAATGTGGGTGAATAAGGAGTGGGGATTTGCTGAAAGATCACTGCCCCCCACATCACTGTCTCTGAGCTCCTGCGGAGAGGTGAGATGGGAACAGAAGAGGAATCAAGGACAGGATTTTACCTCTAGGGAGAAGGATAAACCCACCTAGAAATCTGCTGATCATCCAGTGAGGGGGGCACTAATATCTGTCAACAGTGACAGGTGGCTTACAAGTTTCTCTGTCCTGTTGCTAGAGACACAAGTGCTATGGTCTTGAAACAGTTTGACAGTGCCCAAAGGTTCCTGTGCTTGAAGCTTGGTCCCCAGTGTGGGGTTTGTTAGAATGTAATTAGGTCACAGGACACTGTCCTCAGAAAAGATTAATTAGTTTTGATGGGATCCTGGTCAGCTCCCACGAGAGCAAGTTATTATAAACAAGAGCAAACATGGCTATGATCTCTTTGGCTTCCTGTTCACCCCGTAGTCTCTCCCTCATACATGTGTTCCCACCAAAGTATGTTGTGATATAGCAGGTATCAGCACCATGCCCCTGGCTTTCCCAAACTGTGAGCTAAATAAACCTCTCTGCTGAATAAAGTATCCGGCATTGCCAGGTAAAGGGGCGCATGCCAATAATGTCTGTAATTGGGAGGCTGAGACAGGAGGCTTTCAGGTTCAAGGTTGGTATGCAGTAACTTAGATCCTGTTTCAAAAGGAAAAATTAAAAGAGCAGGAATTTAACTCATAGGTAGAATGTCTTTGGATTCAGTCTCCAGTATCACACACAAAAAAGTACTCAGAAGCCGGGCATGGTGGCACAGGCTTGTAATCCCAGCATTTGGGAGGCCGAGACAGGAGGATCATGGTTCGAGGACAGCCTCAGCTATTTAGTGAGGCCCTTTGCAACTCAGTGAGACCCTGTATCAAAATAAAGAATATAAAAATAAGGTTAGGGTGTCGCTCAGAAGTAAAATGCCCTGGGGTTCCATCCCTAGTACTGTAAAAAAAAAAAATACCCAGAATCAGGCATTTTGTTATAGCAACAGAAAACAGTCTAATACACCAAACAAGGGGTAGGGTTTGGACAATACTCGGCTAAGTGGGGGGAGCTATGATCCTACAAGTGCTAATATCACTTTTCACCCAGCTCAAAATCCCAAATCCCAGGAAGCAGTGGCAGAAGAAAACACCCACAGATATATCGGTTAGTTTTTTCATTGCTGTGACCAAAATAGCCAACAAGAGCAACTTAGAGGAGGGAAGCTTTATCTGGCTCAAAGTTTTAGAGGTTCGGCTCATGGTTGGTTGGCTCCAATGCAGAAATATTTTGTCATGAGGCCTGGAGGGGAAAGACGCTCCACTCATGGCATCTAGGAAGCAGAGACAGTAAGAGGAAGGGACCAGGAACAGGTATAGTTCCCAAGGCCAGGCCCCAGTGACCTCCTCCTCCAGGCACAACCCATGGGCCCACAGTTGTCATATAGTAAGTCCATTCAAATTATTAATTCATTGATGGATTTACTCACTGATAAAGTTGGAGTCCTGATTCAATTATTTTATTGTATTATTTATTTATATTTTTGTTGTACTGGGAATTGAACCCAGGTGCATTGTACCTCCACGCTACACCCCCAGCCCTAATTTTTAGTCTTTTTATTTTTGAAACAGGATCTCACTGAGTTGCAGAGGGGCTCACTGCATAGCTGAGGCTGTCCCTGAACCAGGATCCTCCTGTCTCAGTCTCCCAAATGCTGGGATTACAAGCATGTGCCACCACGCCCAGCTTCTGATTCGATTATTTTATCTCTCAACATTTTTGTATTGCCACCACCAGAGCTATTTTGAGGGACATTCCATACAAGCCATAATCGTAGGGGACACACACCACCCCGCCCTACCTCTTCTGGTGCTTGCTCCATGGAACAGGAGAAGCAGAAGAGAAAGGACAGATTAAGACACTGAAGGCAGAGTAGTTGTTGATTTCCTTCCTTGATGTGTGGCCACAGAGAAGATCTGCAGTGACGAGCCAAAGGAGCCCCTCGCCTAAATTGCAAAGCCCGCAGGATTTTAACTGGAAAGTTCAGAGCTTACCCCATAAGCAAGCCTCATTTCAAAGACTTATTCCTGCTTCTAAAACACGCTATTTCAGATGTCCAAAAAGCAGGGGTCGGTAATCAAGAGAAAAAATTGGATGAATACATTTTAAAAGAATTATTTCCTTCATTTACTGACCAATCGTTTGAGACCCCCTACGTGTCAGGCCAGGTGTTAGATGCTGAGTTAAAGAAAGACGGCGTTTTCTGTGCTCTCACTGAGACTAAGCTCTAATAACAGATACCTAGAACTTTGTAGAATAATACATAAAGGCATAAAAAAGGAGCTATAATAACATTGAAATGCCACTTAACCTGGCTAGCAGAGTCAGCGGATTTCATAAGATGAGTCTTGATAGACAGAGCAGACACTGAGCTCAGTAGATCAGGTCAGAGAGGAAAAGTATATGCCAGCAGAAGAACCAGAGATACCTGGCAGAAAGCCTAGCCCCAATCCTACGTGGTTTGCAGGGACGGAGTGTAGGAACACAGTAATCTAAATTATGATTCCAACGGGCAATGACAAGCCCTTGAACCATTTTAAGAAGAATGCATGATGATACCCATGTTTAGAAAGATCATCCCAGCCTCCAGGGGACAAAGGAGCTGGAAATGGTGCCCTTCATGGTAAGCAGAGACAAGCCAGGGACCCAGTGTGGCAACTCAGGAAAGCAACAAGGAGGACCCCATATAGCTACCCCGGGGAGGCTGGGGCGGGGCCCTCAGGGTGAGGTATGTCACGGGAGGACTGCACAAGTTCCCCAGAATGCTGTGAGGAGGTGGTATCAGCTGTGGTCCCCTTAGGGATAGCCTCGGGCGCACCGAGCTGCTTCCCCGAGGTGGTTACTCCCCATCCCCACTGGGCCAGGGACAGTGATATGATAGCTCAGCCATCAAGCCGCCCAGCACCAGAGCTTCCTGTGGAATCACCCACCTTGGGTCTGAACTCAACTTCTTTCTCCATCTAATCCTGCTTCGGTTTCCTCTTGTACAGAAAAACCTGGTCCCATTGTGTAAAAACCCAACACAAGGCGCCATGAAAGCCAAGCAAGGCAGACAGACCCAGGGTTTTACAAAGTACAGTTTCTGGGGACTTGTGAACATAAGCACATCATGGGTAGCAGCAAGACCAGTGATCCCTAAAACTTGGGACAGAAGGGGGATCTTATACAATGGCCAGGGCGAAAGTGACTTCATTTAAACTGGAATGGACCTAGTTCACCTCAAGCTAACACCAAGGATGTAGCACATTCCACGGTGCTACCGAGGCTGGGGTCTGGGTCACAAGGTTACTCATCATATCTTTCTAATGATTTTATCTATTTACAGTATGCCAAGAAACTACACAGAGAAAACAGATCAGGGTTACTTATGGACAATGCTATCAGGCCAGGCTGGGTCCTCGCACCTCCTTTCACAGGGTTGAGCCCAACGAATTCATGATGTCTAGCCTCAAATGTAAGACTATTAGGAATTCCAAAAGGCAGAAAATTAAAACTCATGATGAAGAGACAAATCACCCAATTAAAACTGACCCAGAGTTAGCCAGGTGTGGTGGGCACACGCTTGTAATCCCAATACTTGGGAGGCAGAGACTGGAGGATGGCAGGTTCACGGCCAGCCTCAGCTACCTAGTGAAGGCCTTCTGCAATTCAGTGAGACCCTGTTTCAAAATAAAGAAAAAAAAATAGGGATTAGTGTAGCTAGGAGGTAGAACGCCCCTCGGCTCCATCCCTAGTATCACACATAAAAGGCAGCTAAGCACTAAAAAAAAAAAAAAAAAAAAAAGCTCCATTAAAAATGGGCAACCAAGGAGCCAGGCTGAGACCTGAGGATTGTGGTTCGCGGACAGCCTCAGCTGCTTAGTGAGGCCCTCCCCAACTCAGTGAGACCCGGTTTCAAAATAAAGAATAAAAAATAGGGCAGGAGGTGTAGCTTGGAGGTCAAATGCCCCTGGGTTCCATCCCCAGACCTGCAAAAAAAAAGGGGGGGGGCAACCAAACTGAATAGACTCTAGACTCTTTTCAAAAGAAGAAATACAAATGGCTAACAAAAATATGAAAAAAATATTTATCATTAGCAATTAGGGAAGTACCAATTAAAACTTCACTGAAATTCCATCTCAGTCCACCTAGGATGGCAATCATCAAACTCATAAATACTAATAAGAGCTAGTGAGGATGTGGAGAATAGGTATCCTGTCTCACTGTTGGCGGGACTGCAAACTTGAGCTGCTTTGGAAATCAGTACGGAGGTTCCTCAAAAGACTGAAAATGAAATTATCATATGACCCAACAATACCGCTCCTGGGCATGTTCCCAAAGGAAGTGAAATCAGAATAGTATAATAATACCTGCATATCCATGCTCAAGGCAGCACAGTTTACACAAGCCAAATTATGGAGCCAGCCTAGGTGTCCATCAACAGATGAGGGGACCACAAAGCTTTGCTATGTACACACAATGGAATTTTACTCAGACGTACAGAACAAAATCACATCATTTTCAGGCAAAGGGATGGAACTTGAGAATATTATAATAAGTGAGTGAAGTCAGTCCCAACGAACAAATAGATATGTTCTTTCCTATATGTAGGAGATAGAGAGATATTTGTAAATAAGGTCAACATGAGCTAATAAGCAGAGTCAGAGGAGTGACCTAGGGGACCAGGGAAGGAAGGGAAATGATGTCATAAAGAACATGGTAAAATAATGCTATTGAATGCATACAATATTGCCAGTTCCAATATCAAAGAGCTGTGGGACAAAGGAGGGTCACTGGTGGGGAGGAAAACAAGAGTTGTGTGTGTGTATTTTTCTGACCTTCTGTACCCCAATATGATATAAAATTATGATGCATCCAATCATACAAAAAAAGACATAAATGACCAAATCGGCCAGGTGAATCTCAGTACTTGAGGCTGAGGCAGGAAGATTGGGTTCGTGGCCAGCCTCAGCTACTACTAAGTGACGCTTTCTGCAACTAGTGAGACCTTGTTTTAAAATAAAGAATAAAAATCGGGCTGAGGATGTATCTCAGAGCTCTAAGAATTCACCCTAACAGACATGAATTATAAAAAATATTAAGGGAAGTTCTTCAGGCAGAAGGAATTCTGGATCTACAAGAAAAACCAAATAACATCCGAGATAACCACAGATGATCAGGTGTGTGAAGGCTTTTGTTATTATGTAAGTATGTTTAAAATGCAATGTATTAAGCCAGGCATGGTGGCGCACACTTGTAATCTCAGGCTTTGGGAGGTTGAGACAGAAGGATCAAGGTTCGCAGCCAGCCTCAGCTACTTAGTGAGGCCCTCTGCAACTCAGTGAGACCTTGTTTCAAAATAAAGAATAAAAAATAGGCCTGGGAGTGTTGCTTGGAGGTAGAATGCCCCTGGGTTCCATCCCCAGTACCGCAAAAAAAAAAAAAAAAAAAAAAAAAAAAAAAAAAAAGAAATGCAATGTATTCCTTTAACAAACAAAAACAATGTCTTGTGGAGTTTATAACATATATAAAAGTAAAATATATGGCAAGGGCGGCAAGGGGAAGCAGAAGATGCTGGATATGTCCTCTTGATGCACCACAGATGAAATGGTGTGATGTTAGCCAGACACGGTGGCACACACCTGTAATACCACACTACCTGGAAGGCTGACACAGAAGGAGCTCAGGTTTGAGGACAGCCTCAGCAACTTAGTGAGACCCTCAGTCACTTAGTGAGACCTTGTTTCAAAACTTCAAAAAATTACATAGGCAGCTCGGAGGTCGAATATTCCTAGATTCAATCCCCAATACCACAAAAAGAAAAGAAAGAAAAAAGAGTGAGAGAAAAAGAAAGAAGGAAAGAAAGAAAGAAAGAAAGAAAGAAAGAAAGAAAGAAAGGAGAAAGAGAGAAGAGGACATGGAACAGAACAGGACAAAAAGAAATGAAACAAAAAGCAAAGCAAAGAAAAAGAAACGTTGTGATGTCACTTGTAGATCAACTGGTTATGTGAGCAAAGTCTAGTACAAGATGAAAGGGACTATCCGAACACAAAACAAAGAGGCCCAAGAATTCAACAGAGGGAACAAAATGAGATAGTAGGAAATACTTATTTAAAGGAGGGCAGGGGAGAAGAAAAAGAAAACAAAGTAAAGGATAGATAGGAAATAAATAGCAAGGTGACCGGTGTATACCTAAGCATCTCCAAGCTTGCAGTAAATATCAGTGGTTTAAGGTCTAAATTTGAAAGGTGGAAATTGTCAGATACGATAAAATGGAAAGACGACTATATGCTGCCCATAAAAAGAACATAATTTAAATACAAACACACGGGTTAAAGAAAAATGAATAAAAATATATTATGTGCCAAGATAAATCGAAAGAAAGTAGTGGCTGTGTTAATTTCAAACAAGTAAGACTTCAGAGCAAGTAATATTACCAGAGATCATGAAACTCATCTCACAAGGATAAAGAAGTGAGTTCATCAATAAGGCCTGAAAATCTCCAATATACACCTAATAAACACGTCTAATAATAGAGCTTTACACTGCACGGAGCAGTGACTGGTGAAGTACAGAGGAATCAATTATAGCCCAAGGTCTTAGAGCCTTTCTCTCAATATTTGATAGAGCAGGTAGAAAGTCAGGAAAAGTGCAGGAATCCTGAACCTTTCAGGAGTCCTGAACTAGGAACCAATTTGGCCTAATTGCTATTAATTCAAAATGCATCCTTTGCCCAAATATAAAGCTTAAAACTACTCTAATTCTAAAAGAAAAGATGGAATAAGACCTGTAAACTTGAGCAAGGCAAAGACTTCCTAGGTATAATACCATATACACAAGCCATAAAACAATGTGATCCATAAGACATCATTAAGCCAGGCATAGTCATGCACACTTGTAATCCTAGCATTCAGGAGACTGAGACAGGACAATCTCAGTTCTAGGCCAGCCTCAGCTACTACTTAGGCCCTTTGCAACTCAGTGAGACCCTGTTTCAAAATAAAGAATAAAAAGTAGGGCTAGGGGGTGTAGCTCGGAGGTAGAATGCCCCTGGGCTCCATCCCCAGTGCTGCAAAATACTAATACGAAGAAGAAGAAGAAGGAGGAGGAGGAGGAGGAGGAGGAAGAGGAGGAGGAGGAGGAGGAGGAGGAGGAGGAGAAAGAGGACGATGGCTTAATTAAAATTAAAAAGCCAGCTCTTCAAATGACCCTAAGAAGAGAACAAAAGAAGCCACAGACAGAAAATATTTGCAAAGCATATGTCTCATAAAAGACAAATCCATAAAGTATTAAAAACCCTCTAAATATAATAATAAGAAAACCAACAACCCATAAAATATCCTACAAAGCTTTGAACAAAGATTTTCTTACTAGTCATTAGAGAATGAAAGTTAAAAGTACAACAGTATACAACTACACATTTATTAAAATAAGTCAAATTAGAAAAATGAACCGTAATGGTAAGCGTGCGAAGGCCCTGGAAACCTGACTTGCTGCTGGTATAAAGGTAACGTAGTAACAACCTCTTCAGAGAACAGTTTGCAGTCTCTCAAATGCATATAACCCATCGTTCCACCCCTGGAACTTTACCCAAGAGAAGAGAAAGCACATACCCATACAAAAACCTATGCAGATAGTTCATAACAGCTTAATCTTCCAAAGTTTAACCATACAAAGACCCACATGCCCATCAATAGGTGACTGATACACAGATTGCAATGCATTGATATAATGGAATACTGCTCAGCAAAAAAGAAGGAAATGCCAGGTGTGGCGGTGCACACCTGTAATTCCAGGACTTGAGAGGCTGAGACAGGAGGAGCCCAGATTGGAGGCCAGCCCCAGCAATTTAGTGGAATCCTGTTTCAAAATGAAAAATAGAAAACTGGACTAGGGTGTAGCTCAGAGGTAGAATGCCTTTGGGTTCCATCCCCAGTAACTGAAAAGTAAAATAAAAAAAAAAAGAAGCTATTGATCCACGATCCATGCAAGAATATTTGTGAATCTCAAAATAACTATGCTTAATGCAAAAGGCAGACCCAAAGAATATGTATTATGATCTAATTTATATAAAATTCTAAGACATACCAACTAGTTTACAGCACCAAGAAAGCACCTCAGGGTGCCTTGCAGGTGGGGGTGGGAAGAAGACCCCCACAGGGCCCCAGGGGACACCCAGAGGATAATGGCTGTGCTGATGGTCCTGATTCCGGTGCAATTTCAGTGATATATACATAAGCCAACACACCAAACTTCATAACTTAAATACATACGTATATTATTTTAACACAATGATGCATGAGGGAGTGGCTTAAAAAAGGGATACTGAGTTTGAACCCCAGATTCATGAATTTTTTTAAAAATACAACAATAGCAATATCATCAAAGTCATGACTGATGCTACGATTTCCCAGCAATCATGTCAGCAGCCTCGGAGGAGCTTAAGGGACCTTTCCGGTCCTCCTCCGCTGGAGGGTGGCCAGGTACACAGAGTGCACAGGTGTTTTCTTGCCTTAGAGCACACACCAGCCAGGCACTTGTGCCCCAAGGCAATTTCACAGATTACTGGCAACCTCTTCCCCTGAAGCAGAGCATGGCTGTTTTGTTCAGAAGGGGGACCCTCTTTCTCTGGCTGGTGCAGAGCAGCACCAGGTGACTTCACAAGTTCTCTAGAAAACCCAAATGCACACGAGAGCTGGCCTGGTCTTGGCTTGTTCAGAGTGCTCCTCTGCTTGGCTGCTGTGCTCTATGGCTTTGCGTTCAACCCTCCGGGACTCCAGCCACCAACCTGTGGCTCCCATGATGCCAAGCTCCATGTAGGACCATTTCCGGATACTATGCTCTTCAAGGAAGCCTTAAGATTCCAGGTACATTCGTAAACATATCAATGGATAAGCCAAACATGAGAAGGAGGGAGGGCGAGGGAATGGGGCGGGGATTGGGGAAGGGCTGTATGAGTGATGTGTGCATGTGTGCCTCCACCATCTTGTACCTCATCAGATGTACAACTACAATGGCCCAATAAAAACCTTAAAAAGATATTCACTGTGATCCGCCTTAGACACCTAGCACAGAACTCAGCTCCTGGTTCAAAACTAACATTGATACATTTGTCTTAGGAATGAATGAATGAACAGATATTTTGTTAAAGAAAATATTGTCAAGGCGATTCTAATACCTAGTGGAATCGCAAACGGGTTGTGGTCTAAGTCTTAATTCTAAGAAATTTATTTAGAATCAGGAACTGATTTTCCTACATAGGAATGATAGCTAACATTTATTGCATGTAGCTATATGATAGCTAATATTTATTGCCATGCCAGACACCCTTCTAAGCGCTTGATATGGACTATTCGTGGAATCGCCAAAGGCTCCCATATTTATTTACTGGGAAACCCCAACAAAGAACCACACGCTGGGTGGCTTAAACACCAGAAGGTATTTTCTCATGATTTTCAAGTCCGAGATAAAAAGGTTGGCAGGGTTGGTTTATACAGTCACTTGGGAGAGACTCCTTGGTTTCGACAGTGACCTCTCTGTCCCTCCTGTCCCTCCCTCTGAGTGTCGGTCTGGGTCCTCATGTGTACTTCTATACGGGCACAGGTCATACTGGGGTAGGGTATACCCCGGTTACGTCTTTATTTGGCCAGTGACCTCTATTTTTATTTTTGTAGTACTGGGCATCAAACTCAGGAACATTCTACCACTGAGCTACACCCTCAGCCCCTACC
Source organism: Muscardinus avellanarius (assembly GCF_963383645.1). Taxonomy (NCBI): domain Eukaryota; kingdom Metazoa; phylum Chordata; class Mammalia; order Rodentia; family Gliridae; genus Muscardinus; species Muscardinus avellanarius. The sequence goes on from NC_137803.1 coordinate 60,890,453, forward strand.
TTTTTATTATTTTTAATTTTAAAATAGGCTCTTACTAAGTTGTTGAGGGTCTCACTAAGTTGCTGAGACTGGCCTTGAACTCAAGTACTGTGATCACAGGCATGTACTACTGCGCCAGTCTAATTACCTCTTTAAAGGCTCTAGCTCTGCCAGGCAGGTGGTGCACACCTGTAATCCAAGTATTTGGGAGGCTGTGACAGGAGGATTGCAGACTCAAGAGCAGCCTCAGCAACTTAGCAAGACTGTGTGTTTCCCAGTAAAAAATAAAATAGGGCTTGGGAAGTATCTCAGAGGTTGAATGACCCTGAGTTCAATCCCCAGTAACAAACACACACACACAACAAACAAAGAAACAAACAAAAACTCCCTATTTCCAAGGAGAGCCACATTCTGTAGCAAGAAGATTTCAACATATGAACTGGGGTAGGGCATGATTCAGCGCATAGTTACACGGATCTGGTTGATTTTAATTATTATACCCATTTTACAGATGACAAAATGAAGGCAAAATGAAGGAAACCGGGGTGTCTAAGGCCACATAAACATTGCAGCCTGGGAACAAGCCCCAGGGCCCTCATTCTTAACAAGTAAGGCGTATGGACTCAGAATTGATGCAGATGCCCCACAGGTGGTCAGATTCTCAGGCTAGCCCCCGAAGCCCAATCCATCATAACAAACGCCTCTCAGAGTATACCAAGAATCCGATTTCTGGCAGACGCAAGGGTTAGCGGGTGAGCTGAGATGGGACGCTCTGGGGCACTGCTAGGGAGATGGCTCCGGGGCACTGCTAGGGAGAGGCAGCCAGCCCCCTGGATGGCAGCCACTCCTGTGGCGTGGTAAAGGGACAGAAGGTCAGTGGATCTTTTTACAGAATGGCCTTTCAGAAGAAAGGGGGCTTGACTTGAGATTGCCTGTATTTACAAAACTAGACCAAATGACTAGAGAAAGCATAATTAATATGCCACAGGGAACTTGACATAATGTTGAATTGTTTGGGGGCTTTTAATTTGCGTTAGCTCTCTTCATATACTACACTATATGGATATATGCACTATGATTTTAAATCACTGGGGGCTTTCTTTCCTGATAGTAATTAATTTCATAGCACAGCAATATCTCTTAGACTAAATCTCTTAGGCAGCAGACAGCAATGTTTCCTTATGTGCCTGTATGTAAAATGCGCTCAGGAACTTGTCTATGCCTTTTTTTTTTTTTTTTCTGGTCCATCTATATCCTATGCAATTTTCAGACTTATCAACTCCAACTTTTCCTTTTGTCTGTATTATAAAGTAATGCACATTTTAAAATGTGTGCAGAAAAGAGCTTTTGGGAAGGCTGACTCCGTCAAGGTATAGCTCCCTAACCTAGGACTGCATTCAGCAAATATTTAGGCGCTGCTTTCTCTAGATACTGGAAGTGTTGGAAGTGTAGTGCTGAAAAATCCCTTGCTATGCGGGGTTGGATCTTAGAGGCTGCGTAGGTCTTCTGGAGGACGGGCCTCTGGCATTCACCTGCACGTTGTACCCTTGCTGTGATGGTTTGTACCTGGAATGTCCCCAGAGGCTCCGTGTTGGAGGCTTGGCCTCCAGTGGGAGGTGCTAAGAGACTCTAGGAGCTGCAGCTGAGTGGGAAGAAGTAGGTCGCTGGGAGCGTGTCCTTGGAGGGGAGAGTGTGACCCCAGCACCTCTTGCCTCTTCTCTCTCTCTCTCTCTCTCTCTCTCTCTCTCTCTCTCTCTCTCTCTTCCTTCCTCCCTCCATCTCTTTTTCTCTTTCTCTCCCAACATGAGGTAAGTAGCTTTGCCCCACCACACCCTCTCTTCCATGACATTCTGCCTCACTACAAGCCGGCAGCAACCAGGTCAAGTATCTAAGGATGAAAACCTCTGAAAGACTGAGCCTAAGTCAATCTTTCCTCTTTTAAGTTGTTTCCCTCAGGTAATCTGTCACAGTCACGGAAAGCTGACTGATGCACTTGCCCCGTGAAGGACGCATGGGGTTTCCCACAGAGGAAATGTCCATGCTCAGGAGAAAGCAGAGATAAGAACGTGTGCCAGGGCAGAGTGCAGCCAAAGGTCTCTGCTTGTCAGGTTTCCCCAGTCTGGGCTTTGGCTTCTGGCTCGCCAAGACCTGTGCTCGTGGGATGGCAGCTTTCAGCCTTTGTGGTGGGCAGGCCAAAGCAGGAAACAGGAAGAGTGGCTGGCGGGCTTCCGCTTCTTCAAAGGAAGAGGAACAGGGGCTTAACTGATGTGCAATCAAAAAGAAATGGAATATTTCAAGTCCTCCGTACAGAGTCTCATTCAAAAGAAACACCATTAAAATATCAAAGAAAGCAATTAAAACAATTTTATAAGCTTAATAAAATTTCAAAAAGGGCCAAGAAGGGATTCCATTCATAAAGTTGAGGGAGGTTGTTAGGATTCAAAGCCCTAATTTTTACGGCAAAGCAGCTGGCCTGGCCGGCTTCCCCAGTTCTGACGTGCTGAACAGGCAGAGGTGCACTTGAGCTTCTCACCGTGTGTTGTGGGTGAAGCACGTGTCCTCCAGGACCCTTGTGTTGTAACTTAGACCCCAAGGTAGGACCTTGGGAGGTGGTTAGATCCTGAGTGCACTGCTCTGGTTTAGCAATTAGTGCCCTTAGTAGGACCTCCAGGGTAAAGTAGCATATGTTAAAAGTCATTGACTTAGCCAGGCGTGGTGGAACACTCTTGTAATCTCAGCATTTGGGAGGCTGAGACAGGAGGATTGTGGCTCCTGGACAGCCTCAGTTACTTAGTGAGGTCCTTTGAAACTTAGTAAGACCTTCTTTCAAAATAAAGAATAAAAAATAGGGCCGGGGTGTAGCTCAGAGGTAGAATGCCCCTGGGTTCCATCCCCAGTACCGCAAATTAATAATAATAATAATAATAATAATAATAATAATAAATATAATAATGATAATTTTATCTTCTGCATTAGATAGCTTTTTCATGGCTATAATCAAAATACCTGAGAAGAGGAACTTAGAGGAGATAAAGGTTATTTGGGGTCACGGTCACAGGTTCCGTTCACAAGTGGTCAGCTCCAAGGCCATAACTTTATGGTGCCAGGGCGTGGCCAAGAGGAGCTGCTAACCTCAGGGGCTGCAAGCAGAGAGAGGGAGAGAGGGAGCAGTCGGGGCAGCTGAGGTCCCCCAGGCCTCACCCAGGACCCAGCTTCTCTGGCCACACCCACCTCTACACCTGCCACCCTGAGACTGGGCTTCCCACACAGGAGGGATGGGAGGGATTCCTTCTTCTTACCCTCCCTTCATCTCTTCCTGCCTCCCTTCTGTAATACAAGTTGGAAGTTGGGTTTTTACTTAAAATTTCCATATTTCTAAGACCCAATTTGACCTCGTGGGGCAGAATCACACATTGTGCCTTTCTGGGATTCAGACCCGTCCATGTTACAACTGGCTGGTCTGATGTTACAACTGGCTGGTCTTTTTTTTTTTTTTTTTTTTTTTTTTGCGGGACTGGGGATGGAATCCAGGGGCACTCTACCTCTGAGCAACACCCCCAGCCCTATTTTGTATTCCTTATTTTGAAACAGGGTCTCACTGAGTTGCAAAGGGCCTCACTAAGCAGCCGAGGCTGTCCATAAACTGTGATCCTCCTATCTCAGCCTCCCAAATGCTGGGATTACAAGTGTGCACCACCACACCACGCCTGGCTCAAGAATACATATTCTATGATTAACTACTTTAGGAGAAAATGTTATAATGTTATAATTATAGAGATCTGAAGTCAACAAAAGAAGAAAGGAGAATACTAAAAAGAATTGTTCTGTTTAAGGCTTCTAAAGACTATACAATGTAGAAACAAACATAAATATCTCATTGACTATGCCAAATAAACTTTGTTATAAGTTTTATTTTGTTACAGAAGGAAATAACTGAGTTTTCATATGGAACAGATCTAAAGCTAATAAATTCCTACAACGTAGCATTACATGCATGCCATGCACACATATTTTTGCTATAAACTTGTTTAAGTATTATAGGTCTCTGCTACTGCAGTCATATTTTCTTCTAAAACCTAGAAAAAAGTAGAATAAAAACAGTTTGTAGGTGTCTGATCAGATAAGCCGATTAGAGTAATGGATATAATAGTTGATAATGGCTAACAGCTTACCACCTCCAGATAATATGATGCATGTTAATAAATTCCTTTAACATCTTATCTGAAGACTGAGCAAGGGAAGAAATTTAATTCTCTAAATTAAGCTAATTTAGAAGTGCTTTATATAGATTTTCTGGTACCCTTTAAGTCATACTACAAAGGCAACTCAGAAAGCCAGCCCATTTCCTTCTCCACATGGAACTGATTCTTGTCTTAAGGAAAAAAAATATATATTTTTAGCATGCACTGACACCTGATAAGAAGGTGTGCTTTAAACATATCCTAATATTTTGCAATTTGACAGGTGAAAAAAGGCGAGAGGACTCAATCTTTTGACCTTGCGCGTCCTTGACAATTAGTAGAAGTGAACGCTTTAACGTTTCTTTGGTCACCTGTATATCTATGTGTAAACGTTCCACTTTCTTTCTGGAGTGTTTCCCCCCCTTTAAATTTGTAAAGGGTTTTTGTAGCATAAAGGGTATTATAATATTTTCATCAGTAAAATATCCCAAGAAGTGAATAAGAGGAGCTTCTTCTTCATATTTTGTAACTCACGCTTTTCACCTTGTAAATGTGCTAGGGCGGGGATCGGCTGCAAGTGAATGCAATATAAATACCGTGCTCACCCAAGTACTGGTTCCTGTTGTTGAACTAGCCGTGTTCCCAAAAAGCCTGCACAAGGCTCTCTCTGTCCTCTTTCTTGACATTTAAAATATTTATAGTTTGATCAAGTTAAAACGTCTAGGAAACATCAGTTTCCTATAATGAATCACCCACAAGAGGTTTTTCTACTGGGTAGCTGGTATTAAATTTGCATAAGGAGAGAGGTTAATATATGAAGGTTTGAGTCATCAGCAAAAATCATTTTCTAAATGTCACATTTAAGCTCTTTTACTGTTAGCCAAATAAGCAATGCAGGAGGACCCCACGCTTTGCACAATCCATTCTAAGGAAATCTTGGGCTCCTTATTTAAGTCTATGACCTACTTTACTTTTTCTTTCTGTTTTAGTTAGCTTTCCTTTGCAGTGTCCAGGATATCTAAAGGAACTACTAAGAGGGGGAGGTTTATTTGGCTTGTGATTTCAGAGGTTCAGTCCAGGGTAGGCTGGCTCCAAGGCAGAAACATCATGGCGGCCAAACATCATGGCGGCCGGGCGTGGTTGAGGACTGCGGCTCAGGTCAGTGAGAAGCAGAGAGTGAGAGAAAGAAGCCAGTGACAGAGACAGTCCGCAAGGCCACAACCTCGAGTGGCCTCTCTCCCCTGGCCATGCTCCCCTGCGCACAGCGAGTGCCCAGGTCACCATTCAAATTGTCAGTCCATCAACGGTAGATCCCTGACTCAACATGGGACCTCTCAGTATTGAGCATTTCGGCATTCCATCTTGTGAGCTTGGCTGGGGGACAGTCCAGAGCCAAGCCACAGCCTTGGCCAGAGTTAATGTGTGCTAAGTTAGTAGTTACTCTGTGCTTTTCTCTTATTGGTTAGGAAATATTTTAGGCATTAAAATGTATAAAATAATTGAGCAAATATCAATTTGGCCCTACTCAGCTTAACCAATGAACATCACAAAAGCAATAGAAAGTTCCTGTATTGTTTCCCAACCCAAATATCCCATTCTCTAACGCCCAGAGGTAACCATGGTCCTGGATCTGGTCTTTATCTATTCTATGCATGCCTTTATATTTATGGTACATGTGCAAGTACCACTTGACAATATGTAATTCTAACTGGTTTGTATGGTTTTGAAAAGTTTATGTAATTGATGCGATATAAGAGCTACCCTTTGTTCAACGTTCTGTTTTTGAGATTGATGCATATGACCATTTATAGCCAGTTCATTTCCCGCTGCCAAATAACGTTCCAATACCTGACTCCCCGTTCAACCTGCTCTCCCTGGAATTCATCTCCCACACTTACATTACTGAACGAAACTGGGGGTTGTGCAGTTATCCTCATATCTTGCCACTTTTGTAACTCTGGAGCCTTCCATGAGAGGAAACACTGTTAGGCTGTGGTTCTGTGCATGCTGCTATTTGGCTGTTATACTATTTCCTTTTATTTTGTGTCGCTCAAGTTGATTATTCTTTTTTTTCTTTATGATACCGTGTAATTCAACATCATAAGGAGGTTCAGTGTGATGAAGAGATGCATGCACACAGCACTTGGTGTTTCTCGCTCTGGGCCCCGCTCCATAATCTCCCCTTGCCTGTATATAATATTGAAATTGTTATTGATAACTTCACAGATGAACATAACATTATTTGAGTTCTTTCCTTCATTAAGCCTTCCCTTTCCCTGCCCCCCGCGCTCCCCATGTCTCCTTCTGCTTCTCACTAGCGTCTCCCCCCATTTGTGTGCGGCCCCCGTGTTCTGTACCTTCTCTCTAGCTTCCGCCTACCAGTGAAAACTTATGGCCTTTCAGCTTCTGTGACTGGCTGAGCTCACCTGGCTTACAATTCTCCAGTCCCATCCATTTCTCTGCAAATGACATAACTTTGTTCTTCTTTATGGCCGAGTAAAATTCCATTGTGTGTTTATATCACATTTTCTGTACCCACTCATCTGTGATGGACACCCAGGCTGCTTCCGCACTCTGGCTTTTGTGACCTGGGCGGTAATGAACACGGGCAAGCATGCATTGCTGTAATAACCTTTTTTATCTTAGTCTGCTATTATCTCCTCCTTATTCTACATCTCTCTATAAATAGGAGTAAAAATGGCTTCTTCTGGAAGCACAGACTCTACCCGCTGCTCCCTTACTTGTCCTGGGCTCAGTTTCTGAGGAGGCTGCTAAGATCCGGCCGCCGCTGGCTGCGATTCCATCAGCAGCAGCGCCCGACCGGAGACCTCATAAGTTTTTGGTCATAGAGTTCTGAGATGATCATCGTACGCTTGTCATCAGAAACTCAAAATTTCTTGATCTGAGGACTTCTTTTCTTGCTCGAAAGATAAGAACATTTGCTCTTTATCAAAAGGAAAGTCTTCGGTGTTCAATCTTCCCTCGTGGAGGTGTGGGCGCTCGCAAATGGGCCTGGGTCAGAAGAGGCTGTCCTTGGCTTGGTTCCCCAGGAGTGCACAGGCCTGGGAATCAGACCCAGCTCTCTCTTGCTCTGCTGCCTCAATGGCAGAGACCCACCACCTACCTGCCAGCCGCATAAATCCCTTTGTTTATACATTAAACTTCCTTCCAGGATCTTATGGGATTAAAGTATTACATATGCAGACAGCAGCCACCTCTGCAGAGCAGATGCTAAATGCAGGCTGCTTTTCTTGTTTCCTTTCTTCTCCTAATTGCTCTTTGTGGGGGTCCTGTAAACAGGCTGATAAGACCCGATGGCCTCCCCAGCCAAGCACACCGCATCCTAACCCCATCCTAGCAGGTGTCTTTTGAATCAACTACAAAAATCAGAATAAAAATAAATTAAGGTTAATGCACTGTATAGACTTCATTTCACAGTTTCAGGTACATCCTACATTCTGCCTCCTGTCAGAGACATAGGAAATGATCCTTCGGTATGGAGGCCCCTCAAAAAATCAAAACAAAACGACAACAACAAAACTAGCAAGAGAAGTCTGTACGGCTCGGCCGCACTCCTCCTTGGTGCCTTTCCCTTAAGAACTAAAGTCAGAATACCATGGCCATGCATGCATACCCATGTTCACAGCAGCGCGATTCACAACAGACAAGCTATGGACCAACCTAGGTGTCCGCTAACAGATGAATACGTGTAAAAAAAAATGGGGTATATAAACGTGATGGCATTCTAATCTGGCATAAAGAAGTACAAAATCACTACGTCATTCACAGGAAAATGGACGGAACTAGAGACTATTACACTAAATGAGATCAGCCAGTCTCAGAAAGAGTCAGATGTTTTCTCTCGTATGTGAAGACTAGAGAGAAACAAAGAAGGTGGTGACTGTAAGAATATGGGGGGAGAGAGCAAGAGAGCTGTAGATCAGTGGAAACGGACAGAGAGAGAAAGGGGAGGAGGCAGGAGGAAGGGAAAAGGAAGACCGAGGGAGGAAAGAGTCCAAATAATACTATGGCAGTGTGTGCAGGTATCACCAAGCTCCGGGGAGGAGGAGGACGTGTAAGGAAACGCCGTGGGCCTGTACCTCTGTGTCATACTGAACCCCAGCACGATGTGTAATTACAACGCACTCATAAAATTATATTAAAAATGAAAACACTCATTCCAGTGGGAAGTTCCCTAAGTCCTCCACAGCCGCTCAAACTTGAGACATCTGGATGTGGGCCTCGGCTACCGTGCCCGAAACATCTGCCGGCTCCTTGGAGAACCACAGAGCCAGGTGTTGAGCTTCTAGTCCTACGCTGGCTCTCGGCCAAAGTCCCAGACCTGGCCTGCATCCTCACTGCCGTGGCCAGGTGGGAACCCCATCTTCCCGCAACTGCCCGCTTGCTCCTCCCTCCAGGAGAGGAGCCTTCCGAGGTAGCCTTCCTGCAGACTTTTAAAAAAGATGAGTTAATCGGTCAGAATGTCTTCACTTGTAAGCAAAGAAAACGCCCAAATGGCTCAGAGATCAACAGGCCGGGCTGGGGTTTTATTGGGTCCCGTAACTCTGATGGCCCAGGGCAGGTTGGATCTGGTGAGGTCACATCCGAGGTCCCAGCCTGACGGCATGGCCTCCCCTCCCGTGTGTGTGCCCATCTGTCTTAGGTTGGACCCTCTCTGCCCTCTCTCCGTCTTTATTCTTTCCTCCCACGGACAGGCTCACTCCTTACAGCACAGAGGTCCGCCCAACCCACTCTGCTCCCCATTCAAAATCCTATATGAATTGGTACCTGCCTTGTCTTAAAACGCGAAGGGGCTTTGCATTTTATACAAAATTTCATGATAGACAATCTCCCCCGAAAGAAAGGGTGTGGTATAGATCAGAAAGAAGAGCGCTGTGTGCAGACAAAGCCTCAGCTATCCTGGATCCCAAGACACCAGCGTGCCCTGTGCTCTGAAAAAACGCACGGGGGTAGAGACAGGAGAGCTGCAGGCAGCTGTGGAGGGTGTTCGGGTTCCTCTGCCCCCCTGGGCGTGGAAGACACTGAGGCTCACCATGGCTACTCTCCTTCCTGAGCATCCTGGAAGACCACCCGCCCCGCCCTGCCCCTCCTCAATGTGTAAGGACACATGCGCAGAAGTGACAGGTCATGGAGGGGCGGGAGCGCTTGGGGATTTGCGTGCAAATGTCCCGTTCTCCCTTTCCCTGTCCCGCAACCTGGATTCTTATGGGAAGAGGGTGGAGCCCGAAGGTCCAAGCAGCCTGAAATGAGCGCCCTGCTCACGGTGCCATTTGGAGTGAGATTTAAGCCATTGTATCTTCCGCCACTGAGAGGCTGCAGCTGTGCCTGCAGCCTGACCAGCTGACACCCACCCTCACAGCGGGCACTGGTTCCACCTTTCCAATCAGCTCTGCGAACTCGAGCATTTCCCTTAAGCCCTGCGAGCATGCTCTCAGCTTTGAAGCTGCCCAGACCGCTGTGGAGGACAGTGTTAGGCACCAGAGTAAAGGGAAGTGGTTTCCTGTCACACCAAGACTGTGCGCGCTAACCAGCGCTGCTTTTCTTGCACTGAAGACAAGGAGGTTTCCAAGGCTGCCTTGGGGAGGGGGATTAGAACCTTGATTGACAGATGGCCAACCAATGGGGGCAGAAGGGCACACCCTCACCTCCAGGCTAGTCACAAAGGGTCTCAGGTGTGACCTGCCTGACTTCTTTTCCATCTGGGAAGTGGAGAGCAAAGGACTTGATGAGGGATGGGCTGACAGGGGATCAACCCATTCACACTTTCAACTCTCAACCCGCACCAGAATACTCCATGGAAGAAACGCATCAAGGCTCTGGTCCCAGAATCAGAGAGGGTAGGGTCAGTGGTAAGCATGAACTCCTTCCTGCCTGCCCGCTCCCAGCATCCTCCAACATCTACAGTTTTCTATCTTCTCTGTTGTGCCTGGACATAGAATTAATAACAGTAATAAGAGGTACCAAACATCTATATAATCCCGAAACTTTCTGAGCATCAGCTGATGCTGCAGTGACAGCTTCCATGCCCGGCCTCAGATGATGGGCCAGCCAAACGCAGGTGCATGAAACAATGTTATAAAACTCCACCTTCAGGCTGTGTGGATACAATGCATGTGAAACATAAGGGAATTTCAGGTTCCTATTTGAGACCTGTCGCCAAGATATATCACTCTGTATAGGCGAAATTTCAAAACCCCAAACAATCCGGAATCAAACACTTCTGATCCCAAGCGTCGTGGATAAGAGTCATCAACCTGAACGTCCCCCACTCCCGCTCAGCCAGGCGAGGCGTCACGGACCCCACCACCAGCCCCAGGGGCGCACGTTCACGCACCCTGAGAAATGAGGAGACCGGCTTGTGACTGGCTTGAAGGCTTAGCACTACTACTAAGGCGGGATCTGCACTGAGTTCCAGAGGAACTCACTAAGTAGCTGAGGCTATCAGCAAACTGCAACTTTCCCATCTCAGTCTCCCAAATGTTGGGATTACAAGCATTTGCCATCACACCAGCTCTTTCTTATTAATTAATTAATTTATTTATTTATACTAGAGATTGAACTCTGGGGATTGTACCTCTGAGCTACACCCTCACCTCTGTTTTTATTTTTATTTTGAAACAGGGTCTCACTAGGCTGAGGATAGTATTACTACTTGCTGAAGCTATCCTTGAACCTGCAATCCTCCTGTCCAGCCTCCAAAGAACTGGAGATTACAAATGTGTACCACCACTACCCTCTAATAATTCATTTAATTATGGTGTTTGTGATCAGACTATGTGAAAGCAAACTTTTTGTTGTTGTTCTGGGAACTGAACCCGGGGGCATCCTACCCCTGACCCATAACCCCAGCCCTATTTTAAATTTTTCTTTTTTTATTTTTACAGTACTGGGGGCAGAACACAGGGGCATTCTGTTACGGTGGGCAATGTTGCAGTGTGGGAATGTTATAGTTTTGGGGAAACTGTCCCCGGTGACCCCTGTTAGGGTCCGGGACACAATTTCCCTCAAACCACAACAAAAACCAAAAAAACAGAAAAACCACGAGTTCTTGACCTGATCTAATGGTCAATACACTCTAGCCCGGACTCTTATTGTAGATTTAAAGAAGTTTATTAAAAAGATAGAAATACAGAAGATAGTTACAGCCCCATGCCAGAATGGCATAGGCGGGGGGTAGTCCGAGCCAATTCACCACCCCAAGATACAGCTCTTGGACCGGACATTTTATACCCATGACCTCCATCTTGTTTATGTAATTCTGACGTAATGAATGTCCCTGCAAGGTACCTCCCCTTACCCTGTAAGGTACCTCCCCCAGCAAGGTGAGGCAAGGTGCCTCCTTTCAGAAGGTTGACCCCTCCTCCCATCCTAGCTAGCTTATCTAATCATGTAGATCTGTCTTTAGACAGAGAAAGTCCTAGCTCCCCTCTCCTTTTGACTTGCTAATTACTTTTAGCTAAGTCAATCTAAGTTTCAATAGCTGTTTGCTTCTTGACCAAAGCCAAGCCTTTCTCTCTCCAGGTCTGCCATTTTGACATAGTTATTTCTGAAATATATCTATTAATAATCAGAGATTTCTCAAATCTTCCTAAGCCATTCCCAGCACTGGTACACATTCTACCTCTGAACTATACCCCCAGCCCTATTTTGTATTCTTTATTTTGAAACAGGGTCTCACTGAGTTGCAAAGGGCCTCACTAAGTAGCTGAGGCTATCTGCAAACTGCGATCCTCCTATCTCAGCCTCCCAAATGCTGGGATTATAAATGTGTGCCACCATACCCAACTTTTTTTTATTTTTTCATTTTGGAACATGGTCTTGACAGGTTACTAAGGGTCTCGCTAATTTGCTGAGGCCGGTCTTGAAACCTTCAATCCTCCTGTCTCGGCCTCCCAAGCACTGGGTTTCCAGGCGTGTGCCACCTCACCTGGCTTGAGAGTAAACTGAATCTGGACTCTAATCATGGCCATGCTAGTCCCTGTCACCCACTTTGATGTCTCCCATTCCACCGCAAGCCCAAGGCAGAAGCAGCCTGAGGACTGCAGTGGAGACCAGGAAAGGAAGCTTCGCCCAGCCAGTCAATGAGCAAATAGAAGGAAGGAGGGAAAAGGCCCAGACACTTCTGAGTGCCACACATCCCATGGTGCCCCCACCGCCAACGGGCTCCAGCAGCCCCACTGAGCAGTCCAGGTCTCTTCCCCTGGCAATGTCCCCACCTCTCACTCTTGCTTCCGGACATCACCCAGTGAGTAAAGGACCAGCCTCCAGGCCTTGTCTCGGGTGGGGGTCCTGCTTTCAGGGAAACCAAACAGGGATGGGGGCATACGGAGAGCACAGCATTACACAGGGCCAGAAATAACCAGAATGGGCTCTGTACCAGTATTGGGAATGGCCAAGGAAGATTTGAGAAAGCTCTGATTATTAATATATTTCAAAAGAAAATAATTGATATATTTCAAAAATAGTTGTATCAAAATGGCGGCAGACATGGGTGAGGGGCAAATCTGTGCAAGGACTTGATCTCTGCCTAAAACAGGCAGCTATTACAATGTAAATTAACCTAGCTCAAAATAATTAACAAGTCAATAGAGGAGAGTTAGGGCTTCCCCTTTCTAAAGACAGATCTTAAGAGAGGAGAACTAGGCTTTTATCTAAAGACAGATCTACAGGATGATCTAGGGGGGATGGAGCAGGGTTTGACCTTACCCTTCATGAAAGACACCTTGCCACACCTTGCTGGGGGAGGTACCTTTCAGGGTTTAGGGGAGGTACCTTACAGGGATGTTCACTACTCAGAGTCACGCAAACAAGATGGAGGTCATGGGTATAAAAGGCCGAGTCCACGTGTAAGCCCTTTGGTGTATTCATTTCGAGTCACCCCCCATGCCATTTTGGCATGGGGCTGTATTTCTATTTTCTGTATTTCTATCTTTCTAATAAACTTCTTTAAATCTTCAGTAACGGTCCAAGCTATGCATATTTATTCTTAGTTTAGGACAAGAACCCGTGGTTTTTCTGTTTTTGGTCGTTTTGGCTTTTGTTATGGGTTGGGGGAAAGTGTGTCCGGGACCCTAGCAGGGGTTCCTAAGTAACGGTTTCCCCACACCATATTCCAAAACCGTAACAGTTCTGTTTGTGTGATTGTGTTGGGGGAATTACTTCTCCCCACACATTTCACCGCAGCAGGCTCTAAGCCTGTCCCTGGCGCCCTCGCACACCACCTCTGCAGGTCCTCCCCTGGCTGTATGGCCGGTGGGTTCTCTGGAAGTAGCTGCTGTATAGAGCCTTTAAAACAAGATGTGGAAGCCAGGCGTGGTGGCGCACATTTGTAACCCCAGCATTTGGGAGGCTGAGACAGGAGGATCATGGTTCCTGGTCAGCCTTACTTAGTGAAGGTCTTTGCAACTCAGTGAGACCGTTTCAAAATAAAGAATAAGAATAGGGCTGGGGGTGTAGCACGGAGGTAGAATGCCCTGGGTTCCATCCCCAGTACTGCAAAAAATAAGATAAAAAAAATAAAATAAGATGTGAAGCACAGAGGCACACCGTTACCCCTGCCAGGGCAATGCAGGTGTGGGTGGAGGACACCGGAAAGTCAAGCCCTACAGCGACCCGGCCAGCGAGCAGGCCCTGGGGTGATGCTGTGCCGGGGATGTCCTGGGTGGAGTTGAAGTGGCCAGATGGCTGCGTCCTGGTGCCCAGGAAGGGCTGAGGTGAATGTCTGTGGATCCTTCCTCTCATGCTGGGCCCGTTACTCACGGCTCCCGCATACCTTGTTCTGCAGGGGGAACCCCGTGAGTCCCTTGAATGCAGAGGCTGTTTTAAGTTTTTTGTATGTGTGGGGTACTAGAAATTACACCCAAGGACATTCTACCTCCAAGCTATATCCCCAGCCCATTTTATTTATTTATTTATTTACTATTTATTTATCTATTTATTTAGTAACAGGGTTCTCTCTAAGTTACTGAGGAGGTCACTAAGATGCTGAGGCTGGTCTCAAATCTGTGACCTTTCTGTCTCAACTTCCCAAGTATAGGGATTACAGGCTGTACCACCATGGCCTGCTGGTTTTCGGTTCTTGAGTCCAGCAGCCGACCCCTTGCCTGGCACAGGTGAATAAGTAACAGTTGCTCAGTTATTTAAACTAATATGAAAGCCTGTAAGTCCCTGACACGCACCTCATTTTGCAAAAACTTTCTATGACACAGAGTGATTAGGGAACCTACTAACAGTCACACAGCAAAATAACTTTGGGGAGGGGGAGGTTCCAGAGATTGAACCCTGTGGCATCCTACATCTTGGCTACACCTTCAGCCCTATTTTATTTTCTATTTTAAAACAGGGTCTCACTACATTGCTAAGGGGTCCACTACCTCTCTGAGGCTGGCCTCGAAGCTGTGATCCTCCTGTCTCAGCCTCCTAAGTACTGGGATTGCAGGCTGGTGCCAAGACACCCTGCTGAGGGCAAAATGACTTGTAAGGCACGGCTTTGACTCCATGTCCCTTTGTCCTGACGTCGTTCTCAGGAACATGGACCAATATGGTCACGAGTTTTCCCATTTTGTTTCTCTGCCGGAGGCCCACAGCCTTTCAGGCCCCTTAAAAATAGTAACAACAAAATCCAGCCCCATTAATCAGCTATGCTCCCACAGGTGGGGAAGGACATTATTTTAGTGTTCTGAGCCTGAGGAAGAGGACAGAAGCTGAGTTGTCCTGATGTACATGAGGAAACCAATCGTTTCCTCCCTCCCTTCCTCCCTTCCTTCCTCCCTCCCTCCCTCCCTTCCTCCCTCCCTCCCTTCCTCCCTTCTTTCCTCCCTCCCTTCCTTCCTCCCTCCCTTCCTTTCTCCCTTCCTTCCTTCCTCCCTTCCTTCCTCACTTTTGTAGTACTGAAGGTCCAACCCAGTATCTACCTCTGAGCTGCATTCCCAGCCCTTCTTTTATTTTTTGTTTTGAAACAGGGGTCTCACTAAATTGATGATAGTCTCACTAAATTGTTGAAGCTGGTCTCAACCCCGCAGTCCTCCAGTCTCAGCCTCCCCAATACTGGAATTATAAGAATACGCCATCGTGCCTGGTACCATGTTTCCTCAAAGTTGATCCCAAGCTCTAATTTTAAAAACAGCTGTTCCAGAGCAAGTCTGCATGCTTACAATCTTGCCTCTGGACCCATGAAGTGAACCCCCCAACACACAATGTTGAAGCGACCCTCTCTAATTCTAAGTCACGTTTAAAGGAGGGCAGATCCTTGGGGATAGAACCATAGCAGGACTAGGTATGCCCAGAGAACACAAGGGCCTCATATTTACCTGCAGTGCTGCGGAGTGAGGCCCCGCGACAGGGCACAGACATGCCAGGCTGCCCTGGTTATTTACAGAGGGAACCCAGGCTGTGATTAGAGACAGTCTCACAAGTTCCCCCGAGCCCAAACCTTAAACACTGACTTATCAGGTCACCAGCTGTCATTCCGGGGGAATCTGATGACTGGTTCCTAACTTTGGCCATCTGCAGAATGTAAGAAGAGTAGAAGGGAGCCGGGCTCTTGGCGGCCCACGTTTATAATTAGCAACGCGACGGCTTTGCGAGAGCTTGCTGAACCCAATGTGAATATCCCTGTTGTACCACTGAACTGTGATCGGGGCAGTTGGAAATTGCAGCCATTTGTAGGGAGCACCATTCCAATCTGGAAAGTAAAACAGACGCCCGCACAGGGCTGGTCCCTTAAGTTGAGCGGGACTCCATGACAGGCAGGCGGGAATGCCCATGCATCAACAACCATGAAGGGCGCTTGGCGTATTTACAACACCCACGTCTCAGGTCCCTTATTATTTATGCGCTTGTGACTCTGCGCCACCAGCCACATTCCATTTCCCTGACATATTTCTAAATGTGTGCAGCACCCAGGAAGGTTGACAGCCCCTGGCGTTCCAGAACAAGGGGGCCCCTGTGGTATTGGTGCCAGGGCTCTTTATACATCGGCATTAAAGACAAGGAGCTTGGAGCCAGGTGTGGTTGCACACTCATGTAATCCCAGCATTCAGGAGGCTGAGACAGGAGGATCACAGTTTGTGGCCAGCCTCAGCTACCTAGTGAGGCCTTTTGCAACTCAGTAAGACCCTGTTTCAAAATAAAAAATAAAAAAAATAGGGCTGAGGGTATAGGTTGGAGGTAGAATGCCCCTGGGTTCCACCCCCAGTACCACAAAAAGAAAAAACAATAGAAAAAAAAAAGAAGAGCTTTAGAAACTAGAAAGCCGCCAAGCCCCTGCCCCATATTTCAGGGTGCAGCCTGCACTGTGGCTGGTTTGTCCTGCAGGCAGGGATTTCAGATGGTCGCTGGGGGCCCAGGAGGTGGATAGTGCCTATTGAGAATGGTCCCTTAAAGAAGCGAGGACCTAAAACCTGGCTGAGAAATGAATGTATGCTTCCACACCAACGTGGGCCACCTTCTTCGCTACTCTGGGAGAAACAAGGAAATAACACGGAAAATCTCCGAGGGTGGAGTGAGCTAAAAACACACAACACGGCGGGCGGGACGCAAAAGAAATCACTGCGCCAAGAACCATTAGCCTCTCCTTGGCAAGGGTCAGACTCCACCAGACAGCCCCGGGCCCAGGCCTGCTCCTGCCCCGGCCGCTCTGTGGCCTCTGCTCCGGAGGGGCCCCCGCCAGCCCCCCACTTTCGTTGATGACTTTCCAGGGATGCTTCATTTGCCTAATTTGTTAATTAATTAATTTCTTTTTGCTGTACTGGGAATGGAACCCAGGGACATTCTACCTCTGAGCTACAACCCCAGGCCCGCCTCTCCCTCTCTCCCTCCCTCCTGTCCTCTTTTATTCTCTCTCTCTCTCCCTTCCTCCTCTTTCTTTCTTTCTTTCTTTCTTTCTTTCTTTCTTTTCTTTTCTTTTCTTTATTCTTTTTCTTTCTCTGTACTGGGAATAGAACCCAGGGGCATTCTACCTTTGAGCTGCACTCCCAGCCTTATTTATTTATTTATTTATTTATTTGCAGGGCTGGGGATGGAACCAAGTGGCATTCGACCTTGGAACTACACCCCCAGCCCTATTTTTCATTCTTTATTTTGAAACAGGGTCTCACTAAGTTGCAGAGGGCTTCACTAAGTAGTTGAGGCTGTCTGTGAATAGTAATCCTCAGGTCTCAGCCTCCCGAATGCTGGGATTACAAACATGCGCCACCACGCCCAGCTCATTTGCCTAATTAATAACATCTAATTATCACACTAAGGACCTCTTCCCAGTAAGCTGTTCCGTGGTACAGTCTGCAAGAAACTCAGTGAAAACTGAACTAGCGATCAGGCAGATGTGAGCAGCCATGGTGCCAGTGCCAAGTGTCAGGTTCTCCTGCTTGGGGCAAGGGGCCTGCCCTGCTGTACCACCCTAGCTCAGGAGCTGCCTGCAACCACCACTAGATGATGTGAAAACTGGCCGGGGCTGCTTCTGGTGGGAGAGCATCCGGAGAAGAGGAAAAAGTAATAAGCTTTTTGGGAAAAGACGTCACTGCCTCTCAGCTGCAGGCGGGAGGGTCTGGGTAGAATTTATAAGGAAAGGCACAGCCAGATATAGCAGGGTTTTGAACAAACATCTTATGCCTTGTTTAAATTAGAGACAGTTGCAGATAAAGACGCATTTTGGTCCAGCTGTTTGCTCAGGACTTAGCCCTAATTCTATCTCAAACAGTGTTCATTGTTGCACGTCTTTATATTCCAAAGTCGTTCCCAGGCATAACGCAGGGAAGAAGCAGAATTCTGATGGCATGTGGGAGCTGGGTTGGCCCGGCTGTGCCTCTGGAAAGAGTGAGACAAAGGCCCCAAGGACAGCGCGCCTCTCAGTGACCGACCTCCAGCGACCGGGCAGCCCTGTGCTGCTGGCCCGGCCCGCGGCGCACAGGGAGCCCCTGCGTCACCAGAGCCTTTTGGGAGTGAGTCTTAGCAAACAGACCAGGTGGAGGAAGAGGAAGAGGAAGAGGAGCGGCTTCCCGTCTGTGTGCCTCACCCCAGAAGTCTGACTGGCTGGCCTGGACAGGAAAAAGATGGCCTTTTCTGATAGGGAGCCTGTTTAATTGTTTAGAACAATAGATTAGGGTCTTGGTAAAGGCATTATTTGAGTCCAGCTGTTGGGTCACATTATAAAAAAAAGGTTATTATGTTTTCTTGATCCGATTAGGGGGGAACTGAGCTAAGTGTTGGATGAAGCGATTGCCTTTTGGAAGTACCAAGACGGCAGTGAGCTCGAGATGGCAGTGAGCTCAGGCTTAATCTCTGCAGACATCCGCTGGGATTTCTGAAACCGTGAGGGGCCAAAAGCAAGCGGTGTATGAAGAAGGAAAGGATCCAGTGCGTCGTGGTAGGAGCCCAGCCTTCTGTTCAGGCAAGGCCCATCTGGGAAGTGCTTGAGCAGCGCCTGGTTGAGGAGAGAAGCCCCTTGCTGTTGAGCCATCGTGCTAGGAGGAGAGCGGAGGGGAACTGAGGACACAGAGCTTGACCGAGTCCAGGAATCAGACTGCTGTGCTTTTTCATAGGAGAAAACCCTGATAAAGCCGCTGCTCCGTGTGCCCCCTGGACAATGGCCGGACAACCAGGTTCCACGCCCAATTCCTTCAAGTCCCAGTAAGAGGCATTCTGGGAAAGCAGGCTCTAGAGGAAGGCTCCATTCCCAAGCTGGGGCCTGGGTGGGGGCAGGAGGAGAAGGAAGCTTGCAGAGGAAGACACCTGGGTGGTCAGATTCATAGGAGCTGAAGACAAGAAGATCAAAACCAGAAAAAAGCCGGACGTGGATGCACACTTGTAATCCCAACCTTGCAGAGGCTGAGATAGGAGGACTGAGGTTCACGGCCAGCCTCAGCTACTTAGTGCGGCCCTTTGCAATTCAGGGATACTCTGTTTCAAAAAAAAAAAAAATATGGCTGGGGGTGTAGCTCGGAGGTAGAATGCCCCAAGCCAAACTGGGCCACTTCACAGAGGTGCCGGTCAGGGCACCGGTGCTGGCAGCGTGATGGCTCACAGTGGGACCCGGGGGGAGAGGCACAGAGACCTGGATTCTATCCCACCATGGCACAGAGCTATTATGCGCTATAGGAATGAATGCTAATGTGAAACAATATCACTTAACTTCTTGCAGATGCCTTTAGAGAGCCAGGCGTGGTGGCGCACGCTTATAATCCCAGCATTTGAGAGGCTGAGACAGGAGGATGGCAGGTTCAAAGCCAGCCTCGGCAACTGGTAAGGCCCTTGGCAATTCAGTGGGACCCTGTTTCAAAATAAAGAAGAAAAATAGGGCTGGGATAGGATGCCTCTGGGTTCCATCCCCAGTACTGCAAAAAAAGGGAAAGAAATGTTTGTTCCACAGAAGGCAGCCGAGTGTGAACATTCCGAGATACAGGCTGGGAGAACTGGGCACGGTGGTGTCAGTCTCCAACGGGGATGAACTAACGCAAGAAAGAGGTCTGGGGCTCACGCCCTGCCGGGTGCAGGCTGAGGGAAGCCAGCCAAGCTCAGGCCTGCTGCAGAACGGGTTCTGTTCCGCTTATCCCGCGCCCATGCTTAAAGGCTTACAGCAACAGAGGATCTGTCACTGCGAGTGGATGGGACTCAAACAGACTCCATCCCCACGGCCCCAGGATGGAGTGGCCACACTTTGTTGATAAAGTGAGTCACTAAGGTCAGCACAGATTCAAGAACCCGTATTTCTCATTTTAAACATTTTTGCATCTAACCTTTGACCTTTACTTCTATCATAGATTTTGCCTTTTTCTTTTCTTTTCTTTTCTTTTCTTTTCTTTTCTTTTCTTTTTTTTTTCCCCCCGGCACTGGGGATGGAACCCAGGGGCATTTTACCTCCGACCTATACCCCCAGCCCTAATTTTTTATTCTCTTTTTTAAGGGCCGCCACTAAGAAACCCTTTTATTAACATCCTTTTAGTTATTTTTATTTACATGTGCATACAAATATATGGTGAGATAATAACATTACATGAAATTATATGGGTAATTTATTTATTTTTATTTTTTATTTTCTGATGGTACTGGGGATGGAAACCTTCTACTTCCAGGCCACACACCCAGACCTATTTTATATTTTATTTTTGGAAACAGGGTCTCTTAAGCCAGCACGGCTGGCTTCGAACCTGCACAATTCTCCTGTCTCCACCTCCCAAGCACGGGGATTACAAGCGTGCGCCACCATGCCCAGTGCGACTAATTTATTTTTAACTCAGTGATATCATATATCTTTCTATGTCTATAAATACAGATATCTACCATAGAAGTTGAAAATATAGCTAACTAGTACAGTAAATTCTTAGTAAGCCTAAGACCTTGGGTTTAAATCCTGCACTAGGCACGAGAGAGAGAGAGAGAGAGAGAAAGAGAGAGAGAGAGAGAGAGAGAGAGAGAGAGAGAAAGAGAGAGAGAGAACTATCATTTCCCCCCCTGGTGTTATGGATTGAACCCATGGCCCATGGGTGTTCTACTCTGAGCTAAACCCCTAGCCCTTTATTTATTTATTAATTTTTCAGGTCTAGGGATGGAACCCAGGGGCATTCCACCTCTGAGCTACACACCCTGCCCTGTTTTGTTTTGGATTGGGTTTTGGCCAATAAAATATTTAATTGGAAGATAATTGAGGTCAAAGACATCCTTTTCTTCAAAAATATTTCTGGACCAGGTTATCTGTATTACTGCCCAAATTCTGTATTTTTTTTTAGGTTGAATTTTTTTTTAATGTGGGACATAATGAAAATGTCATACGTTCAGACTGTGCTTGGTGCCCTCTTCCCCTTTCCCCTCCCAACAATGAGTGTTCATGTCAATCATGCTATATTTATATTTTTACACAAATTCAGATGTAGCTCCTTTTTTTTTTTTTTTTTTGGTCATTCTGGGGTTCCTGGAAGCCCTTCTACCTCCGGGCTACACTTCCAGACCCATTTTATACTTTTTTATTTTTGGAAACAGGGTCTTCTAAGCCAGCACGGCTGGCTTCAAATCTGTGCAATCCTCCTGTCTCCGTCTCCCTCTGGTATTCCTAATACTCCCTAATTTGGGTATATTAAAGGAAACATATGTCCCTTCTCTTTCTATGCTTGGCTGATCTCACTTAACATGATGTTCTCCAGGTCTTTCCATCGTCTTGCGAGTGACATGATTTTGTTCTTCTTTGCAGCTGAGTAGAATTCCATTGTGTGTATTTCCCATAATTTTGCAATCCATTCATCTGTTGATGGAGACCTAGGTTGGTTCCATATTTTGGCTATTACAAATTATGCTGCTATAGCCGCGCTTGGGAGGCAGAAACAGGAGGATCACGCAGGTTCGAAGCCAGCCGCGCGCTCTGGCTTCGGAGACCCTGTTTCCAAATAAAAATGTAAAAATAGGTCTGGGAGTATAGCCCGGAGGTAGAAGGGCTTCCAGGAATCCCAGTACCACCAAAACAAAAAACAAAAAAAACAAAACAAATTGTGCTGCTATGAACATAGGTAAGCATATGTTGCTATAGTTCTCTGAATTCAACTCTTTTGGAAAAATACCCAGGAGTGGTACAGCTGGATGATATGGTGGATCTATTCCCACCTTTCTTAGGCATCTCCACACAGATCTCCATAGTGGCTGAACTACTTTGCATTCCCACGAACAGTGTAAAAGAGGTAAAAGAGTACCTCTTTCCCCACATCCTCACCAGCATTTGTTATTTGATTTCTTTATGCTTGCCACTCTGACTGGGGTTAGATGGAATCTCAGTGTAGTTTTGATTTGCATCTCCCTGATGGCCAATGATGTAGAGCATCTTTTCATGTATCTATTGGCCCTTTGTATCTCTTCTTTTGTGAAGTGTCTATTTAGTGCATTTGCCCATTTCTTGATTGGGTTGTCTGTTTTGCCAGTGTAGACTCTTTTGAGCTCTTTATATATTCTGGATATTAGTCCCCTATCAGAGTGGTGGCTGGTAAAAATCTTTTCCCAATTTGTAGGCTTCCTCTTTAGGTTCTTGATGGTTTCCTTTGACGAGAAGAAACTTTCTAGTTTGATGCCATCCCACTTGTTAATTCTTGCTCTAATTTCCTGCACTTTGGAGGTCTTGTTGGGAAAGTTACTGCCTGTGCCTATATGTTGGAGTGTTGCGCCTATGTCCTCCTCTAATAACTTCACAGCCTTTGGTCTAATTTCTAAGTTTCTGATCCATTTCAAGTTGATTCCTGTGCACGGTGAGTGGTAAGGATTTAATTCCACCTTTCTACAAATGGATAGCCAGTTCTCTCAGCACCATATGTTGCAATAGGAAGAGTTTGGCCCCTTTGTCAAAGATCAATTGACTATAGGTGTGAGGATTTGTTTCTGTGTCTTCTATTCTGTTCCACTGGTCAGTCTGCCTATTGTTGTGCCAATACCATGCTGCTTTTACTACTATTGCTCTATAGTATAATTTGAAATCTGGGATTGTGATGCCTCCTGCCTGGTTTTTATTGTTGAGGATTGCTTTGGCTATTCTGGGTCTTTTCTTTCTCCATCTAAAATTCATGACTGATTTTTCTAGGTCTATGAAGAATGTCATTGGTATTATAATAGGAGTTGCACTGAATCTATAAATCACTTTTGGCAGAGTGGCCATTTTGATGATATTTATTCTGCCTATCCATGAGCAAGGGAGATCTTTCCATCTTCCAAGGTTTTCTTCAATTTCTTTCTTTAATGTTTTATAGTTTTCATTGTAGAGTTCTTTTACATCTTTGGTGAAATTTATTCCTAGGTATATTACTGGTTTTGAGGTTACAGTGAATGAAATAGCTTTCTTTATTTCTTTAATTGTGAGTTCATTGTTGGCATAAAGAAAAGCAACTGATTTCTTTAAATTGACTTTGTATCCTACAACTTGCTGAATTGGTTAATCAGATCCAGTAGTCTTTTGGTTGAGTTCATTGGGTCTTCTAGATAAAGGATCATGTCATCTGCAAATAAGGCTAGGTTTAATTCCTCTTTTCCTATTTGAATTCCTTTGATTTCCTTCTCTTGTCTTATTGCTGTGGCAAGAGTCTTGAGGACTATACTAAAAAGGAGTGGTGATAGTAGGCATTCTTGTCTTGTTCCTGATTTTAGAGGAAATTCTTGTAGTTTTTCCCGAATCAAAATGATGTTATCTTTGGGTTCATTGTATATTGCCTTGATGATGTTGAATAAAGGGTATTGATTTGCATATGTTGAACCAGCCTTGCTCTTCTGGGATGAAACCGACCTGGTCATGGTGCACAATTCTCTTGATATGGTTTTGAATGCATATATCTAGTACTTTGTTTAGAATTTTTGCATCTATTTTCATCAAGGATATTGGTCTGTAATTTTCCTTTCTTGAGATATCTTTATTTGGTTTGGGGATTAATGTGATACTAGCCTCGTAGAAGGAATTTGGAATAATTCCATCTCTTTCAATTTCCCAGAACAATCTGTGAAGTTTTGGGATTAGTTCTTCACTGAAGGTTTTGTAGAATTCAGCTGGAAACCCATCAGGGCCTGGGCTTTTCTTTGATGGCAGAATTTTTATTTCTGTTTCTATTTCTTTGCTTGCTATTGGTTGGTTTAGGTTTGCTATGTCCTCTTGGTTCAGTTTAAGTAGGTTATACATGCTTAGAAATCTATCAATTTCTTCCATGTTTTCTAGATTATTGGAGTATAAATTTTAAAAGTAAGCCAGGCATGGTGGCGCACGCTGGTAATCCCAGCATTCAGGAGGCTGAGATTGGAGGATTGTGTTCGCAGACAGCCTCAGCTACTTAGGCCCTCCTCAACTTACTGGGACCCTGTTTCAAAAATAAAGAATAAAAAATAGGGCTGGGGGTGTAGCTTGGAGGTAGAATGGCCCTGGGTTCTATCCCTAGTACCACTCAAAAAAATTATTTTTCAATATAGTTTCTGATAATCCTTTGAATTTCTTTACTGTCTGTGGTGATGTCTCCTTTTTCATTTCTGATTTTAACAATTTGAGTTGATTCTCTTTCTTTTGGTTATTTTGGCCAGGGTTTGTCAATCTTATTAATCTTTAAAAAGAATCAGCTTTTTGTTTTGTTGATTCTTTGAATTGTTTTTTTTTTTGTTGTTGTTGTTCTCTATTTCCTATATTTCTGCTCTGGTTTTAATAATTTTCTGCCTTCTGCTGGCTTTGGGATTAGACTGTTGTGTCTTTTTAAGTCCTTGAGTTGTGTTATTAGGTTGTTTACTTGGCAACTCTGTGTACTTCTCATGTGGACACTTAGTGATATAAACTTTCCTCAACACTGCCTTCAAAGTGACCCATAAATTTTGTTGTTTCTCTATTTTCATTTTATTCCAGAAATTTCTTTATTTCTCCCCTAATTTCTAATATTACCCACTTGTCATTCAATAGTGTATTATTCTAGTGTATCATTCAGTCTCCATGTATTTAAGTAGTTTCTTTTGAGTTTCCTGTTTTTGATTTCTACTTTCATTCCATTATGGTCTAAAAAGATGCAGGGAATTATATTATATCTTTTGAATTTGCTGGTGCTTGCTTTGTGACCCAGGATGTGATCTATTTTGGAGAAGATTCTGTGGGCTGCTGAGAAGAATGTGTATTCTGCTGTTTCTGGTTGAAATATTCTGTACATGTATATTAGATCCATTTGGTTTATAGTTTCCTTTAATTCTGAAGAGTCTTTTTTATTTTTATTGGTGTATTATATTCATACATCATATTGGGGTGAAAAACTTGTGTGTACATACGTGTACACATCACTGATTTAACCCCTACCCAATTCCCACCCCATTCCCTCCCCGTCCCTCCCTCCCTTGCTTGGCTTAGTGGTTGACTTTGATATGTTTAAGTACATTGTGTGTTTTAAAGATTTCCCTCTTCCCCCCTCCTTTCTCCTCCTTTAGGTTGCCTTGTTTGCTCCTCTATAGAGTTCCTCCTATGACCCATTTCACCCTAACTCTCACATATGAGGGAAAGCATCTGATTTCTTATTTTTTTTTTGACTGACTAATCTCACTTAGCATAATGTCCTCCAGTTCCATCCATTTCCCTTACTCATCTTTTGCCTTGAAGATCAATCCAGTGGTGTGAGAGGGGTGTTGAAGTCTCCCAATATTATTGTATTTGGATCTATTTGAGATCTGATGTCCAGAAGGGTTTTACAAATGTAGTTGCACCCACATTTGAGGCATAAACGTTTACTATCATTATGTCTTCTTGGTGGATTGTTCCTTTTAATAAAAGGAAGTGCCCTGCTTTGCTCTTCTGATGCGTTTTAGCTTAAAGTCTGTTTTGTTGGATATCAGCATTGCCCTGCCTGATTTTGGTCTCCATTAGCATAATATATCTTTTTCCATCCTTTCACTTTGAGTCTGTGAATGTGTGAATGTCTTTGGCTGTAAGGTGAGTTTCTTGCAAACAGCATATATTTGGATTGTGTTTTTTAATCCATATTGCCAGTCTGTCTTTTTTTTTTTTTTTTTTGGTGGTACTGGGGTTGCTGGAAGCCCTTCTACCTCCGGACTACACTCCAAGACCTATTATATGTGTGTGTGTGTGTGTGTGTGTGTGTGTGTGTGTGTGTGTGTATGTATGTATGTATATATATATATATATATATATATATATATATATATGTTTTTTTTTTTTTTAATTTGGAAACAGGGTCTCTTAGGCCAGCGAGGCTGGCTTCAAACCTGCACAATCCTCCTGTATCTGCCTCCCAAGCGTGGGGATTACAAGTGTGCGCCACCATGCCCGGCTAGTCTATGTCTTTTGATTAGTGAGTTAAGTTCTTTGATGTTCACAGTTATTATTGAAATATGATTTTTGAGCTGGGCGTGGTGGCACACACTTGTAATCCCAGCATTCGGGAGGCTGAGACCAGAGGATTGCAGTTCACGGACAGCCTCAGCTACTTAGTGAGGCTCTCTACAACTCAGTGAGACCCAGTTTCAAAATAAAGAATAAAAAAAAGGGCAGAGGGTATAGCTCGGAGGTTGAATGCCCCTGGGTTCCATCCCCAGACCTGCAAAAAAAAAAAAAAAAAGAAAGAAAGAAATATGATTTTTGTTTCCTGTCATTTTGTGGTCTGTCTTCTGTTTGGTATCCTGTTATTTCTTCTTTACTTAGATGCCCCACGGATCAACTTCATCTCTTCTCTGGTTCTGAAAATTGTTTTTTCTTCTTTATAGTTTATTTTTAAGTATTTTCTCTAGTGTTGACTTTGAATGCATGAATTTTTTGAGATTCTGCTTATCTTGAAACACTTTTGTTTCTACATCAATTTTGAATAATAATTTTTCTGGATATAGCAGTTTTGGTTGGAGGTTGTTTTCTTCCAGGGTCTGGATCACATCATACCAGTCTCTTCTGGCATTCATGACTTGGGTTGTAGAGTCTGAGGTGATTTTTATTGTTTTGTTCCTGTATGTCACCTTTCCTTTTGTTCTCACTGCTTTTAAGATTCTTTCCTTGGCCTCTATGTTGGTCATTTTGATTATTAAATGTCATGGGGAGGTCCTTCTTTGATCTTATCTTAATAAAAACAAATAGGCTGGGGGTATAGCTCAGAGGTAGAATGCTCCTGGGTTCTACTCCCAGTACCAAAAAAAAAAAAAAATCTTAATAGTCTATGCTTGGATTTGGGAAACTATCTGGAAATATGCCAGCAAAGTTGGGCATGGTAACACATGCTTCTAATCCCAGCATTTGAGGATGGAACCCAGGAGCATTATTTTATCTCTGAGTTGCACCCTAGCCCTATTTTTTAATTCCTTTTTTTTGAAACAGGGTTTCACTAATTTGCAGAGGGCCTCACTAAATAGCTGAGACTGGACTCAGACATGCAATCTCTCCTGTCTCCGCCTCCCAAGTACTGAGATTACCAGACCGTAGGAAGTGGCAGGTACTGTGGTAAATGAACTGTGCAGGCTCCATTCAAGAAGGCAGCTGTCATGCATGGCAGGTGGTTCTTATCACCAGAGAAAGACAGTTCATCATATTGCCTACAATTTACTTTATTTTATTTATTTGTTTATTTATTTATTTATTTATTTATTCATTTATTTATTTTTTTGGTGGTATTGGTGTTCCTGGAAGCCCTTCTACTTCCGGGCTACACTCCCAGACTTATTTTTACATTTTTTTTAATTTGGAAACAGGGTCTCCTAAGCCAGCGCGCATGGCTGGCTTCGAACCTGCGCGATCCTCCTGTCTCTGCCTCCCAAGCACGGGGATTACAAGCGTGCACCACCACGCCCTGCTACAATTTACTTTAAAATACACAGTAATGCCAGTGTGGTGGCACACACTTGTAACCCCAGCATTTGGGAGGCTGAGACAGGAGGATCA
The DNA here is from genome assembly GCF_963383645.1 of Muscardinus avellanarius. Taxonomy (NCBI): domain Eukaryota; kingdom Metazoa; phylum Chordata; class Mammalia; order Rodentia; family Gliridae; genus Muscardinus; species Muscardinus avellanarius. Next base: position 60,917,984 of record NC_137803.1, read on the forward strand.
CAGTTCACACACAGCCTCAGCTACTTGGTGAAGCCCTTTGCAACTTAGTGAGACCCTGTTTCAAAATAAAGGATAAAAAATAGAGCCGAGGGTATACCTCAAAGGTAGAATGCCTTGGGTTCCATCCCCAGTACTGCAAAATAAATAAATATATACAATAAAACAAAATATGTCAGCAAATTCAGTGTGATACATATGTGTGTAAAACTTCATTTTAATCTATGCCCTAGGTACAGTCAGTTAATATTTGAAGTACCCTTCAGATTAGAAAACCAGACCCCAGGAAGCTTAGTTACCACTTGAAAGACCATAATCAGAAGTCATCATTTATAATACTTCAACTACTACTAACTGAACTGACCCTAAGTGGCTCATTAATAATCTTAAGAAGAATGGTGATACTCCTGGTGTCGCTGGCTTATTCCTGTTATTCTGGCACAATCATGAGCAGTGGATGAGTGGATGGAGCCGCTTTGGCTTACAGGTGAGTGCTGCCACCTGCGGCTCCCAGATGCCATCTGTCCACGGGAATGAGTGAGCCTCTTGACTGCTCAGATCCCTACTGTCATGCCTGGCCTATAAGAGAGAGCACCCTCACCTCAGAGCCTTTCATGAAAGCAGGCATTCCTCAGCATCTTAGTAGGATTATCTTCAAGACCTTCTTGTGGTGGTTGTGAGAGTCGGGAGCATGCAGGTCATACTGGAGAAATCCAGCTCCAATTCCCTATCTCGGAGAGTCCTTGGATTCCCTCCTCCACCTCACACCAGGGAAACTCAGCATCGCAACTTTGTTAAATGCAGTCCACTGGTGGGGTCCCATTTTACTCAGCCAAAGTCTTTGACTAAAATGTTGGAGCCATCTCCAATGAGGCAAGCTAGCACAAAGGATGCAGAATCTAGTGAACAAATTTGGTTCAATCTATTGTTTTATTCCTTTCTTCTTAGTCTAACACGCTTAGAATTCGGTCGTATAGGTTATTCTGTTACTGTAACAAAATGCTCCAGGCTGGGTACTTTTTTTTTTGGTGGTACTGGGGTTCCTGGAAGCCCTTCTACCTCCGGGCTACACTCCCAGACCTATTTTTACATTTTTTATATTTGGAAACAGGG